>NW_021963424.1:0-99602 GCF_901765095.1 Microcaecilia unicolor
AGAGAGAGAGAGAGAACCACAGGGAAGAAGAGAAAGAGAGAGAGAGAGAGAGAGAGAGAGAGAGAGAGAGAGAGAGAGAGAGAGAGAGGTGATCTCCTGCATGGGTAACATCTCCTAAACCTCTGAAGCTTGAGTCCATCACAAACACTGGACAAAATAGCACTGTCCTGCTGCCTTCATATTATCTCCTTTTTAGGATTATTGGCTGATTTTCAGACAGTATTTTCCAATTATTTTCAGAAAGCAAAACATGCAAATTCTGATTAATGAATGTTAAAATGTTTTGACCTGTTAATCAACTCCATGCATTAATTCAGAGGTTTTATGCAAGTTTAAAACTGATTCTAATCTGCACTTCATTATGTGCATAAAATTTTCCAAACCGAGATTGCAAACCAAATGCACATCTCTGTTGCTTACTTACTTGGTTTGTTTATGCCAACATATGCACATATAGAGGTAGATTCTATATATCACGCCTAAAAAAATTGGCACCGGAAAAATACATCTAGGCGAGTTTTATAAACTATGCCTAAATTTAAGTAAGGATTATAGAAAATGCCTAAAGTTAGGCATAGTTTAAGAATACGACTAGTGCCTGTTTCCTATGACTATATTTAATCACGGACATTTGCACCAACTAAAACCTGGTGTAAATACTGACGCCTAGGATACGCGTGGAATGGGCATATTCTATATCACTGCACATTAATTCTCATGGCCACACTCCCTTTTCAGATTTGCATTTTAGAATCTATGCGCATCACTTTATAGACTACATCTATGGATTTGTGCGCATAATTCAAACATGATCTGGCAGAAATCACCAACGAAATCAAGCTCAGCTTAAACATCATGAACTCATGGGCAAATGCATTCCAACTAAAGCTCAATACAGAAAAAACACACTGTCTCATCATCTCATCCCAATACAATACATACAAACCAACAAACAAACGTTAACACCCCAGGATACACCCTCCCTGTCTCAGACAGCCTGAAAATTCTCGGAGTAACAATCGACCGTAGCCTATCACTAGAGACCCAAGCGAAATCTACCACAAAGAAAATGTTTTTCTCAATGTGGAAACTCAAAACACGTAAAACCATTCTTCCCGAGGGAAATATTTCGCAACCTGGTACAGTCCATGGTACTAAGCCACACAGATTACTGTAATAAAATCTATGTGGATGCAAGGATCAAATCATAAAGAAACTTCAGACCGCCCAAAACACAGCAGCCAGACTTGTATTTGGAAAAACACGTTTTGACAGTGCCAAACCACTCCGAAAAAAACTGCATTGGCTACCGATCAAAGAATGTATCACTTTCAAAATCTGCACAACTGTCCATAAAATTATCTATGGCGAGGCACCGGGATACATGAGAGACCTTATTGACCTGCCAACCAGAAACACCACAAAATCTGCACGATCATACCTAAACCTCCACTACCCAAGCAGCAAAGGACTCAAATACAAATCCACCTATGCATCCAGCTTTTCCTACCTAAGCGCACAATTATGGAACGTATTACTAAAAGCAGTAAAAACTACACCCGACCACCTAAATTTTCGGAGCGCACTAAAGACAGACCTATGTTCAGAAGAGCATACCACACCGACCCAACATAAGAATACCTGGACACTTGCGACATAATGTAACCAAAGACCGTAACGGACATTACCGGACTCTTCTTCCCCCTTTCCCTCCACAAGTTTCCCCCAATTGTACCTACCACACACGTACCTCATTCTACCACAATATCACTTTGTATTCATTCATACTATGTATTTGTTCAGACCGGAATCGGCTAATACCGTTAACGGTTATATGTAAGCCACATTGAGCCTGCAAAAAGGTGGGATACAAATGTAACAAATAATAATAATAATAATAATAATAATGTCTAATTAAAGCCAATTATTTATTTGCTGCACTTGTATCCCACATTTTCCCACCCATTTGCAGGCTCAATGTGGCTTACAAAATGTTACAACGACATTCACAAAATGAAAATGAAGGAGGAAAAACCTATTTGATTCCCACACAAATTCACCCATTTCCTTAAGGTGTTCATTTCTGTCAATTCCCTGCTTAAACTGGAAGAAATCCCAGCAAGGCTTGTTCAAGTCAAGTAAAGCCTCTCAACAGAACATGTGATGATGCAAGGTCAAACAAGCTAATCAGTTTTGTAACACCCCCCCCCCCCCCGCCAGGACTTTTTGCTTGGATTTGAACTGGGCCACAAAAGAGTAGCAAAGCATATGACTCTTGAAATGGCATTAAAGCATAAGAGTAAAATTAGTGCCAATAATTACTTGTTAAGTGGCAATTATTGGTGCTGACTGGTTTGTTAAGCCAATTAAGTTGCGCACGCAATACAGAATATGACCAGATTTGAGCACGCAACTTTAGTCACCATATAAAGAATCCGGGGGTTAATGTTTCTTATAAAATCACCCACATATAAAACATACACATGATATCAAGATTGTATGTACTTGTGTACACATTTGGTGCATTGTGTTCTGGGGCAGAGGTTGAGTGGAAGCGTGATTTATGTATGTGTTTTGTAATGTACCTGTGATCACATGCATTTTACATGCATACCTTTGCACCTGCTCTGAAGCAGAAGTAAAATGTAAGCCGTTGCATTATACCTGCTATCTCTGCAAGATTTGTGCAAATATTTTATACAGATGCATAAGTGCCTACAGTTCTCATTGGACACCTCAAAATGGACACCTCAAAATGCCAAAAAAAGTGTTCATCTGCCAGAAACTTGTAAACTGCGATTTTGCAAAGTCAGAATTTGGACATTTTCCACTGCAGTTTGTCCAAATAGCAAGGGAGTGTGCTTTAAGAATGTTTTGGGCAGGAGTAGGGAGGAATCAAAAAGCAGGACATCCAACAATAATAATGGAACAGGAAGAAATGCCATTGTGTATAAAGAAGAACATTTTATTTAGATTTATTTCAGTCACGTCCAAGTTACTAAAGTTGCTCTGATTGAGCAGCTGACCACTGGAGGGATTAAGGCATGACCCCCTCCTTAATCTCCAGTGGTCGCTGTTTATTGTGGAGTCTGGGGTTGTATGGTCCCCTCTGCTAACCACCCAGTCTCAGGCTATGTGGTAATTCTTTTTCTGGTCTTTCTACTTACCATAAGAAATATACCAATGGGTTTTCTGCCTCCTTACACCCACCCCAAGATACAATGGACCAGCCACCCCCAAGATATGGGGTGACAGAAAAGACAAAGGCTATGTTCTTTCCAAAGAGAAAGTCTTTATTCCTTACCAATCCAGATAATAACAAAGCAATCAGGTAATAACATATAGCAATTTGTAATGAGAGGGAGGGAGAGACCATCGCTGTAAAGAGTTACACACTGTCGATCATCCCCCATCCTCTGTCTAATACAATATAACAGTCACTTATATACCCTTCGTACAATGCATTGGTCATCAATTCCCTCCCAAAAATCATGCTCTTTGCAATTTCAGCTAATTTCTGTCTTACTTTATTGTATGGATCCTCAGGAGCTTAGTCAAGATCGGGAGGCGGGGCTGGTGGTTGGGAGGCGGGGATAGTGCTGGGCAGACTTATACGGTCTGTGCCAGAGCCGGTGGTTGGGAGGAGGGGCTGGTGGTTGGGAGGCGGGGATAGTGCTGGGCAGACTTATACGGTCTATGCTCTGAAGAGCACAGGTACAAATCAAAGTAGGGTATACACAAAAAGCAGCAAATATGAGTTATCTTATTAGGCAGACTGGATGGACCGTGCAGATCTTTTTCTGCCATCATCTACTATGTTACTATGTTTTACATAAAATGGAAAACACTATCTGAATGCTATGGAACACAGAACACAATATCTGAATGTTTATGAAACACAGAAGTCCAAGGTTTCTTTTACAGGAGTTTGTAGTCGCCACTTTGCTACAGGAATCTCTCCAAGACCCAGTCTTATCATTGTTTTGTCTAGAAATCTCAACACATCTTCACTTTCAAACTGTATACAATCTTTGTGCCCTTGTCTGAGCTAGAGTCAGTGGCACCAATTCTGTCAGGGAGGGGACGAGCACTCCTTGCTTGATCAGCATGACCTCGAATTCTCAGCTCACAGCAGAAAGCACAGAAAGATGCAGCTTTCAGGCATTTTAAGTTTGAGCCCTTAGCTTATGCAGTTCGTGGGTCATAACTGGCCTGTCAGTGGTCAAAAAAGTGCAAATCAATTCACTGTCCCCCTTCCTCCCTCAACCATGAAAGTGAAC
The DNA here is from genome assembly GCF_901765095.1 of Microcaecilia unicolor. Lineage (NCBI taxonomy): Eukaryota > Metazoa > Chordata > Amphibia > Gymnophiona > Siphonopidae > Microcaecilia > Microcaecilia unicolor. Next base: position 4,281 of record NW_021963424.1, read on the forward strand.
AGTCTAGTGGTTGGTGCAGTGGATTGTAAACTAAGGGGCCCTTTTACTAAGCTGCGTAAGCATCTACATGCGCCCAAAGTGTGCCAAAATGGAGTTACCGCCCAATTACGACATGGCTCTTGCGGTAATTTCATTTTGGGCAAGCGTCCGCTACGCGTGTCTAAAAATATTTTTTTTTATTTTGGGGCGTGCATAACAGACACGTGCCAAGTGGCATTTGGCAAGCGTAGGTCATTACCGCCCAGTTACCGCATGAGTCTTTACCGCTAGGTCAATGGCTGGCGGTAAGGCCTCAGACCGAAAATGGACGCGCGGCAATGTTCATTTTGCCGCACGTCCATTTTCGGCCAAAAAATAGGCCTTTTTTTACAGGCGCGCTAAAAAATGGATCGGTGTGCACCCAAAACCCGAGCCTATTCTACTGCAAGCCATTTTTCAGCGTGACTTAGTAAAAGGACCCCTAACCCCCAGGAACACAAAAATGTAGTTTTTCTCGGAGGGGTTTGGCGTTTTCGAATCGTGTTTTACCAAATATAAGCCTGGCTGCTGTATTTTGGGCGTTTTTTGTAGTTTCTTAATGAGATGTACCTAAAGATATAAGACATTTGCGAGCCTGAAGGCTATCGAAGTCGTAGTTTTCAGGTCCTGGAGGGATCACATTTACAAAAAAAAGAAAGAGTTACAGTGGGTTTGAACTTGTGCCCCTACGCTCTGCAAGAATGCTGCCAGATGGACGCCTCTGTGCCTAGTTTTCCTCGTTTATAATTTAAACATGGTTTGTAAAATGGTTGTTCAGGATGGACACCTCCAGTTTAAAGACACCCTTCTTATGTATTTATGAACAGAAAACCTCAACATTTTTCCTGTCCAAAAAATGGCTGTAAGATGGACTTTTTTGGATGTTTTGCGTTGGACAGGGTTTTTTTTGGCACTTAGATGTCCTTTCAAAATGCACCTCTACCTGTCTCTGTAAAATACGGTTTATTTAGGCACCTTTTCCCCTCCCAATCTAGGCAACTTTTAAAAAAATAATCCTCTAAGAGGATAATTATATGAGTGCTAATATGTTCATAAATGTTGCATAATGATATTTGTGTGTTTATACAAGAACACAGAACTGGTTAAAAGATAGAAAACAGAGAGTATGGTTAAATGGTCAGTATTCTGAATGGAAAAGGGTAGACAGTGGGGTTCCACAGGGGTCTGTGCTGGGATTGTTGCTTTGTAACATATTTATAAATGATCTAGATATGGGAATAATTCATGAGGTAATTAAATTTGCTGATGACACAAAGTTATTCAAGAGGATTGTGAAAAATTGCACTGGGCATCCAAAATGGCAGATGACGTTTAATGTGAGCAAGTGCCAAGTGATACATGTGGGAAGGAGGAAGCCAAACTATAGATACGTGATGCAAGGTTCCACATTAGGAGTCACCGACCAGGAAAAGGATCTATGTGTCATCACTGACAATACACTGAAACCCTTTGCTTAGTGAGCAGCGGCGGCTAAGAAAGCAAATACAACGTTAGTAATTATCAGGAAAGGAATGAAAAACAAAAATGAGGATGTTAAAATGCCTTTGCGTCACTCCATGGTGTGACCACACCTCAAATAGTGTGGTCGATTCTGGTCACTGCATTTCAAAAAAGATATAGTGGAATTGAAAAAAAGTATAGAGAAGGGCAAATAAAATGAGAAAGGGATGGGATGAATTCCCTATAAGGAAAGGCTGAAACGGCTAGGGCTCTTCAGCTTGGAGAAAAGACGGCTAAGGGGATATGATTGAGGTATATAGAATACTTGAGTGGAGTGGAACAGGTAGATGTAAATGCTTGATTACTGTTTCCGGAAATAGTAACATAGTAAATGACGGCAGAAAAAGACCTGCATGGTCCATCTAGTCTGCCCAACAAGACAAACTCATATGTGCTACTTTTTGTGTATACCCTACTTTGATTTGTACCTGTCCTCTTCAGGGCAGACCATATAAGTCTGCCCAGCACTATCCCCGCCTCCCACCACCGGCTCTGGCACAGACCGTATAAGTCTGCCCAGCACCATCCCCGCCTCTGCCACCCAATCTCGGCTAAGCTCCTTAGGATCCATTCCTTCTGAACAGGATTCCTTTATGTTTATCCCATGTGTGTTTGAATTCTGTTACCGTTTTCATTTCCACCACCTCCCGCGGGAGGGCATAAAGCTGGATGCATAAATGGATTTGTATTTGAGTCCTTTGCTGCTTGGGTAGTGGAGGTATGATCGTGCTGATTTTATGGTGTTTCTGGGTGGCAGGTCGATGAGGTCTGTCATGTATCCCGGTGCTTCGCCGTAGATGGTTTTGTGAACTGTTGTGCAGATTTTGAATACGATACCTTCCTTGATTGGAAGACAGTGCAAGTACTAGGACTAGGGGCATGCAATGAAGCTATAGAGTAGTACATTTAAAACAAATCGGAGAAAATAGTTCTTCACTCAGCGTGTAATTAAACTCTGGAATTCGTTGCCAGAGAATGGAGTAAAAGCAGTTAGCATAAAAGGTTTGGACAAGTTCCCGGAGGAAAAGTCCATAGCCTGCTATTGAGACAGACATGGGGAAACAACTGTTTGCCCTGGGATTTGTAGCAGGGAATGTTGCCATGATTTGGGTTTCTGCCAGGTACCTGTGACTTGGCTTGACCACTGTTGGAAACAGGATACTGGGCTATATGGACCATTGGACTGACCTAGTATGGCTACTCTTATGTTCTTATGAGGGATCTTGGGGTGATGGTGTTTGAAGGGGCTGCCCAGGTTCTCATATTTTTAAACGTATGCTTTTATTATTATTATTAACAACTTAGTTCATGCTTTAAAGTGTCGTTTTTAGAATAAGCTATATGTCTGCTATTGTTATTTTGTTATGTTACTACTTATTATGCATTGTTTATTAGTCATTTATTATCATTATTTTTTCTTATATAGATTGTCCAATACCCCCTGAGGCAGGCCATTTGGCCGAAACACGGCCGTGTCGGGTCATATTTTATGAACCCAATAAAGTTCTTTTTGGCATCCTCCTTGGTTTCTCCTCACTTTTTTTGTTTTCATGTGACCCTATGAACCCATTTGGGGGTTGATCTGAACGGCTTTTACTCTGTCTTATCTGTCTATATGTTCCACCTCCGCATGCAACCCATACTGTCTATTAATATGTTTTAATGTGTACTGTGTTGACATTGGAAGGGGTTTACTATGCCATGATCTGGGTTGTTATCTAAATATTTTACTGTTCTTTGCCTACAGTATTCCTGAGTTATACTTGCTGTACACTGCCTTGGGTGCCTTCAATAAGGAGGAAAATAAATTCTAATAAAGAAATGAAATGCATCCCTTTTATATAATTCTTTTTCTGGCGGTTCGTTTGGACCACGACTTCAGCGGTTGAAAGTAACCTGCTTGATATTTGGCAATTTTCACACGAGGACATTTCGTTTTCTCTTATACCCCCTTAGGAGATTGACATTGACCCCTGAGGCAGGCGCTGTTGGGGGCCGAAACACGGCCCGTGTCGGGTCCAGACCATTAAAGATGACATCATCGTTCCAGTTTTGGGTCCCTTTTGTGCTTTTTTTTTTGTGTGTGTATTGCTTTGCTCTGTGTACGTTTGGACCCTCTCTGTGTTTGCTGTCATATAAGTCTTTCCAAAGAAAACATCAAAAGTAGAGGCTGACAAATGTATTTTTATTTTAGTTACATTTGTACCCTGCGCTTTCCCACTCATGGCAGGCTCAATGCGGCTTACATGGGGCAATGGAGGGTTAAGTGACTTGCCCAGAGTCACAAGGAGCTGCCTGTGGCAATCAAACTCAGTTCCTCATGGACGTACGTGCAGGACGTCAGACTCACAGAAACAGAAGCCTGCGCAGCCTTCTACATGGAATGTTGCTAGTGGAATAGCAACATTCCATGTAGAATCTCCAAGAGTAGCAACATTCCATGTAGAATCTCCAATAGTATCTATTTTATTTTTGTTACATTTGTACCCTGCGCTTTCCCACTCATGGCAGGCTCAATGCGGCTTACATGGGGCAATGGAGGGTTAAGTGACTTGCCCAGAGTCACAAGGAGCTGCCTGTGGCAATCAAACTCAGTTCCTCATGGACGTACGTGCAGGACGTCAGACTCACAGAAACAGAAGCCTGCGCAGCCTTCTACATGGAATGTTGCTAGTGGAATAGCAACATTCCATGTAGAATCTCCAAGAGTAGCAACATTCCATGTAGAATCTCCAATAGTATCTATTTTATTTTTGTTACATTTGTACCCTGCGCTTTCCCACTCATGGCAGGCTCAATGCGGCTTACATGAGGCAATGGAGGGTTAAGTGACTTGCCCAGAGTCACAAGGAGCTGCCTGTGGCAATCAAACTCAGTTCCTCATGGACGTACGTGCAGGACGTCAGACTCACAGAAACAGAAGCCTGCGCAGCCTTCTACATGGAATGTTGCTAGTGGAATAGCAACATTCCATGTAGAATGTCCAATAGTAGCAACATTCCATGTAGAATCTCCAAGAGTAGCAACATTCCATGTAGAATCTCCAATAGTATCTATTTTATTTTTGTTACATTTGTACCCTGCGCTTTCCCACTCATGGCAGGCTCAATGCGGCTTACATGGGGCAATGGAGGGTTAAGTGACTTGCCCAGAGTCACAAGGAGCTGCCTGTGCCTGAAGTGGGCATTGAACTCAGTTCCTCACGACCAGAGTCTACCACCCTAACCACTAGGCCACTCTTCCATGTTGCTACTATTTGAGATTCTACATGGAATGTTGCTATTCCACTAGCAACATTCCATGTAGAAGTCGGCCCTTGCAGATCACCAATGTGGCCGCGCAGGCTTCTGCTTCTGTGAGTCTGACGTCCTGCACGTACGTGCAGGACGTCAGACTCACAGAAACAGAAGCCTGCGCAGCCTTCTACATAGAATCTCCAATAGTAGCAACATTCCATGTAGAATCTCCAATAGTATCTATTTTATTGTTGTTACATTTGTACCCTGCGCTTTCCCACTCATGGCAGGCTCAATGCGGCTTACATGGGGCAATGGAGGGTTAAGTGACTTGCCCAGAGTCCCACTAGCAACATTCCATGTAGAAGTCGGCCCTTGCAGATCACCAATGTGGCCACGTAGGCTTCTGCTTCTGTGAGACTCACAGAAACAGAAGCCTGCGCAGCCTTCTACATGGAATGTTGCTAGTGGAATAGCAACATTCCGTGTAGAATCTCCAATAGTAGCAACATTCCATGTAGAATCTCCAATAGTATCTATTTTATTTTTGTTACATTTGTACCCCGCACTTTCCCACTCACGGCAGGCTCAATGCGGCTTACATGGGGCAATGGAGGGTTAAGTGACTTGCCCAGAGTCACAAGGAGCTGCCTGTGCCTGAAGTGGGAATCGAACCCAGTTCCTCAGTTCCCCAGGACCAAAGTCCATCACCCTAACCACTAGGCCACTCCTCCACTGTTGCTACTGTTTGAGATTCTACATGGAATGTTGCTATTCCACTAGCAACATTCCATGTAGAAGTCGGCCCTTGCAGATCACCAATGTGGCCGCGCAGGACGTCAGACTCACAGAAACAGAAGCCTGCGCAGCCTTCTGCATGGAATGTTGCTAGTGGAATAGCAACATTCCATGTAGAATCTCCAATAGTATCTATTTTATTTTGGTTACATTTGTACCCTGCGCTTTCTCACTCATGGCAGGCTCAGTGCGGCTTACATGGTGCAATGGAGGGTTAAGTGACTTGCCCAGAGTCACAAGGAGCTGCCTGTGCCTGCAGTGGGAATCGAACTCAGTTCCTCAGGACCAAAGTCCACCACCCTAACCACTAGGCCACTCCTCCACTCCACTCCCGTGTTGGGTCCTTGATATGAATATTCTGAATAAACTTTTTTTTATATATTATCTCCCTATTGGTTTGTACATTTGCCAGCCTCTACTTTTGATGTTTCGTTTTGATTCTCCGTGGAGGCTATTCCTGTTCTCCTGGATATAATTCTTTCCAACATTCCACGAACTCTATATCCCTGGCATCTCTGGGTGTGAGGTAACGAAAGCAGGCTGTCTTTCAGAAAACACTCATGACTCTAAAGGTCACTTCTGCATAAAGTGCGTCCTCTCACTCTTCGGGAGGATAGAAAATTCAATTATTATTGCTGCTGTATCATTATTATCATAGTAACTGTTGTTGGTGTGTTTCTTTTTTTCTTCATTGCAGCACACGCTCACTCCGGATTTTCCCATAGGGCTGCGGGATGAAACAGAAACACGTAACTTCTTGGACAGAGAATGCATTTCAGGGGAGCTTAGCTGTGACCTTTCCTTATTTTTAATTTGGTCTCTATTAAGCCTCAGGGTGAAGAGCACTCAAAATGGAGAGATGGATTAAAAACGAGCAGTAATTCCCCCCCCCCCCCTACACCGAGGTTGTCACACTAATGCTGACCTTGGTTTGGGGAGGGGGCGGGGGAATTTATGTCCCTGTCCTCCAGATCTAGCCACAATGACCTTGGGCTTACCTTCACTATCACACTGTGCATGTCTACTAGCCCTCCTGCCTTTCACTTCAGTATTGGGATGTTTGGAGGGTAACTTTGCATGAGTCATCTAAGGGGTTAAACAGACGTCTACGGTGACCTGTTTAAGACGACGCTATTACCGTAAGCCGTAGAGGCAAGAGCAGTCCGTGCCTTCCTAGCTGCTTTCTCACTAGGGAACGTGAAATAAATGTCCAGTGCTAAGGCCAAACTTCTTCAGGCTTTTACTGTATTTGAACATAAAATAAGAACATTTCTCAACGTTTCACTGAGGCCTCCATCTGGACCGTGCAGCTCCTGCAGAGTGTTTTACCTGTGTTTCCTGTTATTTGTTTTCAGTCCCTTTTGGCTTCCAGTTCTTAGTAACTGGGTAATTTGACCTAGGACAAATTGCAGTCCTATATTAGTGCTACAAGGCCAGGGTTCCATTATGTTAACGTCTGTTTAATGGTCAGCCTAATTATTTATTTTCTTTTAAGTACATTTGCAGGCTACTGCGTAAGCACAATTATTAAGTAAAGTTGTTTGTTGTTGAACACTGTCAGTTCTCTGGTAAATTCTGGGGCACAAGAAGGATTTCCACAGAGCTCAGGGACCAAGGGGCCCTTTTACTAAGATACGTAAGCGTCTACACGCGCCCAACCCACGCCAAAATGGACTGACCGCCCGACTACCGCGAGGCTCTTGGAGCAATTTCATTTTTGACGTACGACCGCTACATGCGTATGAAAAACATTTTTTTTATTTTCTGGCGTGCGCCAAGTGGCATCTGACACACGTAGGTCATTACCGCGCAAATTCTTTATCGCTAGGTATATGGCTGGCGGTAAGATCTGATCCCCAAAATGGACGTGCGGCAATTTTGATTTTGCCGCATTTCCATTTTCGGGGGGGGGGGGGGGGGGGAAACAGAGGCCTTTTTTACAGGCGCACTGAAAAATAATTCTGCGCGCGCCCATAACCCGCGCCTACACTACCGCAGGTCACTTTTTTTTACCACGGCTTAGTAAAAGGACCCCCAACTGTCTCAATTGTTGCTTGCCATCACGCTTCAGCAGGCACAAATCCCAGAATCCTGATTCCAGATTCAAGTGTGCTTAGCCCCAAAACAAAAACCTGAAGACCTATGTAGCTAATTACCTGCAGGGTACAAACAGCTGCAAGGTGGCTAGGGTGGGCCACAGGGTTACAAGAGAACAGATTTTAGAACATTTAAATAGTAACATAGTAGATGACGGCAGAAAAAAGACCTGCACAGTCCATCCAGTCTGCCCAACAAGACAACTCATGTGTGCTTTTTGTGTATACCCTACTTTGATTTGTACCTGTGCTCTTCAGGGCACAGACCGTATAAGTCTGCCCAGCACTATCCCTGCCTCCCAACCACCAGCCCCGCCTCCCAACCACCGGCTCTGGCACAGACCGTATAAGTCTGCCCAGCACTATCTCCGCCTCCCAACCACCAGCCCCACCTCCCACCACCGGCTCTGGCACAGACCGTATAAGTCTGCCCAGCACTATCCCCGCCTCCCAACCACCAGTCCCGCCTCCCAATCACCGACTCTGGCACAGACCGTATAAGTCTGCCCCGCACTATCTCCGCCTCCCAACCACCAGCCCCGCCTCCCACCACCGGCTCTGGCACAGACCGTATAAGTCTGCCCAGCACTATCCCCGCCTCTCAACCACCAACCCCGCCTCCCACCACCGGCTCTGGCACAGACCGTATAAGTCTGCCCAGCACTATCCCCGCCTCCCAACCACCAGCCCCGCCTCCCAACCACCGGCTCTGGCACAGACCGTATAAGTCTGCCCAGCACTATCCCCGCCTCCCAACCACCAGCCACGCCTCCCAACCACCGGCTCTGGCACAGACCTTATAAGTCTGCCCAGCACAATCCCTGCCCTCCCACTACAGGCTCTGCTATCCAATCTCGGTTAAATGTTCTTTAGAATGTTCCATTGACGGTTCTGCTGTTTCTCAGGTATGGCTTTTCGAAGAGATTGTATTGTCTAGGGCTGCTGTGCTTCAAGCCACTCCAAAGAATCCTTAATACTAGGCCACGTTTCCACAGCAATTCCCAGATTGGTCCAATTTTCCTGTCTTCTTCCTTTTCTTATTTCTAACTTATTTCATTCAAGAGCAGCAGCAGCAGCAATTTCTCTGCTGAAGATGGCAAAAAAAAAAAAATCGAAATTGACTGTAATTGCGGGTTAGATTTGAAGTATTGTCACTCTCCCGTGAGTCATTTAAGCAATTGCTCTTAAGAGAAAAGGCTTCATTGCCTGATTTTCTTTTTTCTTTTTTTTTCCCCCCCCAGCCACAGTTTGACTAACCAGCCCGAAGTGCTCCTGCATAACTCCTGCTGTTCTTCTGGGGGAAGCTCGGTTGCAAATAGTAACTAGGCATATTATCTGCATCCGGCTTCTTTAGCCAAACAGAGAATAAACCAGCATTCCTGGTAGGTTGACTCTTACCTGCTTTAACAGAACAACGGTTTGGAGGTGGGCTTCTGATCTGTACAATTTATAGCACAGGCCACAATTTCCTTCTCTTATCAGGCTGTTATTGATCTTACACTACAGAAAAAGCAGTGGAAACGTGCAGCCTTCTGTTTGTACCCGTGTGAGACATCTTGTGGCATAATGTGACGTTTGTGATGTCTTGTTTTAATATGTGTGTATAAGTTTATGTGTGATGTGTTTTTATAAGTGTTTATAAGTTTATCTGTGTCCTTTGCTTTATTATGTTTTTATCATGAGTGTTGTATTCTGCCTTGATCAAGGTCCTTGTGGGTTATAAAGACATCTTGTGGCATAATGTGACGTTTGTGATGTCTTGTTTTTAATATGTGTGTATAAGTTTATGTGTGATGTGTTTTTATAAGTGTTTATAAGTTTATCTGTGTCCTTTGCTTTATTATGTTTTTGTTTATCATGATTGTTGTATTCTGCCTTGATCAAGGCCCTTGTGGGTTATAAAGACATCTTGTGGCATAATGTGACATTTGTGATGTCTTGTTTTTAATATGTGTGTATAAGTTTATGTGTGATGTGTTTTTATAAGTGTTTATAAGTTTATCTGTGTCCTTTGCTTTATTATGTTTTTGTTTATCATGAGTGTTGTATTCTGCCTTGATCAAGGTCCTTGTGGGTTATAAAGACATCTTGTGGCATAACATGACGTTTGTGATGTCTTGTTTTAATATGTGTGTATAAGTTTATGTGTGATGTGTTTTTATAAGTGTTTATAAGTTTATCTGTGTCCTTTGCTTTATTATGTTTTTATCATGAGTGTTGTATTCTGCCTTGATCAAGGTCCTTGTGGGTTATAAAGACATCTTGTGGCATAATGTGACGTTTGTGATGTCTTGTTTTTAATATGTGTGTATAAGTTTATGTGTGATGTGTTTTTATAAGTGTTTATAAGTTTATCTGTGTCCTTTGCTTTATTATGTTTTTGTTTATCATGATTGTTGTATTCTGCCTTGATCAAGGCCCTTGTGGGTTATAAAGACATCTTGTGGCATAATGTGACGTTTGTGATGTCTTGTTTTAATATGTGTGTATAAGTTTATGTGTGATGTGTTTTTATAAGTGTTTATAAGTTTATCTGTGTCCTTTGCTTTATTATGTTTTTGTTTATCATGAGTGTTGTATTCTGCCTTGATCAAGGTCCTTGTGGGTTATAAAGACATCTTGTGGCATAACGTGACGTTTGTGATGTCTTGCTTTAATATGTTTATCCACTCCTACCCTAGTTGAGATAATATTTAACCATCTCTCTGACCTCATGTGCACCTTTCTTTAAATTAGTCCCCGTATTTTCTAAATCCTCTTACTCTCACCTATCTATGTGTTCCACCTTTGCTTATATCCTACACTATCTATGAAATTGTTCTATTACACTATGCTACTATGTTACACGTGGAGGGGCATAATTGAACGAAAACGTCTATCTCCATGGGCGTTTATCTCCTAGAACGGGTCCGTGAAGGGGCGGACCGAACCGTATTTTCGAAAAAAATAGACGTCCATGTTTTATTCGACAATTTGTGAGCTGGGCGTTTTTGTTTTTCAGTGATAATGGAAAATGAAAGCGCCCAGCTCAAAAACGAATAAATCCAAGGCATTTGTTTGTGGGAGGGGCCAGGATTCGTAGTGCACTGGTCCCCCTCGCATGCCAGGACACCAACCGGGCACCCTAGGGGGCACTTTTACAAAAACAAAAAAAAAGGTAAAAGAGCTCCCAGGTGCATAGCACCCTTCCCTTGTGTGTTGAGCCCCCCAAATTCCCCTCAAAACCCACTGCCCACAAGTCTACACCATTACTATAGCCCTAAGGAGTGAAGGGGGGCACCTACATGTGGGTACAGTGGGTTTGGGGGGGTTGGACGACTAAGCATTAAGCAGCACAATTGTAACAGGTAGAGGGGGGATGGGCCTGGGTCCACCTGCCTGAAGTCCACTGCACCCCCTAACAACTGCTCCGGGGACCTGCATACTGCTGCCAGGGAGGTGGGTATGACATTTGAGGGTGAAAATAAAAAGTTGTGAAACATCATTTTTTTGTGGTGGGAGGGAGTTAGTGACCACTGGGGGAGTCAGGGGAGGTCATCCCCGATTCCCTCTGGTGGTAGTCTGGTCATTTAGGGCACTTTTTGGGGCCTTATTTGTGAAAAAACAGGGTCCAGGAAAAGTGCCCTAAATTCTAGCTACAAACGCATACTTTTTTTTCCATTATTGGCGAAAGGCGCCCATCTCTCCTCGGCCGATAACCACGCCCCAGTTCCACCTTCGCCACTCCTCCGACACGCCCCCGTCAACTTTGTACGCTTCCGCGATGGAGTGCAGTTGAAAACGTCCAAAATCGGCTTTCCATTATACCGATTTATTCGTTTTTGTGAGATAAACGTCTATCTCCCGATTTGGGTCGAAATCTAGGCGTTTTTCTCTTTCAATTATAAGGTGGATTGTGTTGACACATTGTAAGTAGTATACTATGCCATACTTTGTATTGTTATTTGAATATTTTTATTGCTGAGTTTATTGCTTATGTTTGATTATTCTTACTATACACCGCCTTGAGTGAATTCCTTTTAACGAGGCGGTAAATAAATAAATAAATAAATAAATAAATAACTTGGGACAGTGTCCAACATGGCGTTCCATATCACCCATCATATCTTTTAAAAATACAGTGATTCGTTTGCATCATACGTGAACCTGTGAATCACAGCTAAACCCAAGTTCTGTGTTTCTACCTGTTTGCTCTGGAATTTCCAGTCCCCTCGCTGTACCCCACAGGTGGAGGGAATATCTCTTTGGACATCCCAGTATTTCACTATTGTCTATTTCTCACAGAGGGCCTGGGAGACAATTTACTCCTGCAGATAAAGTACTTGATCCAGTTGCAACTTTATAGTTGCCCTTCCAGTCTCTGAGAGTCTAAAAATACTTGGAGTAATTGTTGATCGTAATTTATCACTCGTGAATCAAACAAACTCCACCACCAAGAAAATATTCTTCTCTCTATGGAAACTAAAACGGATAAAACCTTATTTCCCCAGAGAAATATTTCGTAACCTAGTTCAATCACTGGTATTAAGCCACCTAGAATACTGCAATGGAATATACGCCGGACGCAAAGAACAACTTCTAAAGAAATTCCAAACCGCCCAGAATACAGCGACCAGATCAATCTATGGAAAATCAAAATTCGAGAGTTCTAGACCACTTCGTGAGGAACTACACTGGCTTCCAGTAAAGGAACAAATTACTTTTAAAATTTGCACCCTGGTCCATAAAATTCTTTATGGTGAAGCCCCAGGTTACATGGATACCCTTATCAATCTGCCATCTAGGAATTCTTGCAGATCATCCCGTTCATATCTAAACCTCCATCATCCTATCTGTAATGGTCTCAAGTATAAATCCACTTACGCTTCCACCTTTTCCTTTATTTATTTATTTATTTGTTTGTTACATTTGTACCCCACATTTTCCCACCTATTTGCAGGCTCAATGTAACATAGTAACATAGTAGATGACGGCAGAAAAAGACCTGCACGGTCCATCCAGTCTGCCCAACAAGATAACTCATATTTGCTGCTTTTTGTGTATACCCTACTTTGATTTGTACCTGTGCTCTTCAGGGCACAGACCGTATAAGTCTGCCCAGCACTATCCCCGCCTCCCAACCACCAGCCCCGCCTCCCACCACCGGCTCTGGCACAGACCGTATAAGTCTGCCCAGCACTATCCCTGCCTCCCAACCACCAGGCCCGCCTCCCAACCACCGGCTCTGGCACAGACCGTATAAGTCTGCCCAGCACTATCCCCGCCTCCCAACCACCAGCCCCGCCTCCCACCACCGGCTCTGGCACAGACCGTATAAGTCTGCCCAGCACTATCCCTGCCTCCCAACCACCAGTCCCGCTTCCCACCACCGGCTCTGGCACAGACCATATAAGTCTGCCACGCCTCCCGATCTCGACTAAGCTCCTGAGGATCCATTCCTTCTGCACAATATGGCTTACATAATACCGTAAAGGCGTTCACCAGTCAGTTGATAACAAATACAAGGTTATATTGTGGTCGAGTGAGGTAGGTGTGTGTCAGGCACCATGAGGGTCGAAGCACTCAACTATGGACTGCATTACCTAAATCTGTGAAAACTATTCATGATCATCTGAACTTCAGAAAATCTCTTAAGACCAGCTTATTTGGAAAGACTTACCCTAATGGACCCGTCTTAAATCCATAATTCCTGGAATACAACTAATTTATGGAGCTGATGGACTCTGTTACCCTTCCCCTCTTTTCCCTCGTCCCTTGTAATTACTGTCCTTCCTATTCACCTTACTATAGTTCATTTGTTTGTTTACCGGACTGGCGATTGTCTTTACGGACTGATGTTAGCCACATTGAGCCTGCCAACGGGTGGGAAAATGTAGGGTATAAATGTTATAAATAAATAGGATTATACCCCATTCACTGATAATTTCCAGGGAAATATAGAGTACATGCTATTCATAGTGTAACGTCCCGATAGCAGAGTATCACTGAAAACTGATGTGCGCTGTCTATAGATGTTCCTAGCTGTCTATGGCTAACTCTTTCCCCAGTCTATAAAGGGTGCCAAAAATTGCACACACAAATTTAGGCATGGTCCTGATTTGTGCATACAATTTAACAGAATAACAAGCAATTAAGAAGCAATTACTGGCACTAATTAGATTTAATTGGGACTAATGTGCATAAATGTAGGTGCAGTCCAAAAAAAGGGGGGGGGGTGTGGAAATGGGAGGGTCATGGGCATTTCGAGGCAGAATGGGGGCATGCACTTACAGAATATGGGTGCTCTGTGCATAAATTTAAGAGTGGGCATTTGTACCACGTTTATGTTGGTGCAATTGGCGGCACCAGAATTTATGTGCGACCTCTCCACTTAAGCATTTAGGGGTCCTTTTACCAAGCCGAGCTGTGTGAGCGTATCTTTTGAGTGTGCGCTGAGCCATTTTTTTGCCATATCCTGGAAAAAAAGCTTTTTTTTTAGGGGCTGGAAAATGGACGCGTGGCAAAATAAAATCCAACGCGCATCCATTTTCAGCCTGAGACCTTACTGGCACCCGTTGACTTAGTGGTAAGGTCTCATGTGCTACCCGGGCGGTAGGCATGCGGTGTGCGCACATTGCTGTTTACTGCTGGGTAAGCGCCACGCGGTAGAAAATAGAAAATATTTTCTACCACGTGTTTTTGATGCATGCCAAATTCAGAATTACCACCCGGTGTTATGTCTGGGGAAGTGAGCCCTTGTGCCCCAGCTGAGCACGGCGAAGATGGAGCAGCACCGTACTTGGTCAGGCAGCCAGACAACCCCTAGCTTCACCTGGGAAGCGACCACCATTTCCCGGGAGTTGAGCCCCCGGGTGCAGGCGGCCACCAGGACTTCTGGAACTGGCGGGGTGTACGGCCACCAACCAGACAGGCGGGGAAGCGGACACAGTCCAGGGACCAGGGAGGCAGCAACACAGAGTAGTCAGGAAACAATCCAAGGGTCAAAACACAGGAACACAGGATCATAAGATAACCGGCAGTAGAACACAGATGAGGACTGCGACCTCTACAGCAATAGAAGCCGAAGCATGGAAGGACTGGTGGCAGGGCTTTAAATAGTATAAGAATTAGGCTAAAACATGTGCAGCCATAGGCGCCCCGTATAAGAGGCTTGGGGAGGCTAAGCCTCCCCAGCCCGCCACTGTCTCGCCGCCGCCACCGGCCAGCCGTCTGCCCGCCGTACCTTTAAATATTATATTTTTGCTGGAGTTGCGGGCAGCGCCGGCATTGAAGACATCAGCAGGCTCATCGCGCTTCCAGCAGCCTTCCCTCGCAAGTCGGATGATGGCTCCGCCCTCTTCTGACGTATTTCCTGTTTCTACGAGGGCAGAGCCGGAGCCATCATCCGACTTGCGAGGGAAGGCTGCTGGAAGCGCGATGAGCCTGCTGATGTCTTCAATGCCGGCGCTGCCCGCAACTCCAGCAAAAATATAATATTTAAAGGTACGGCGGGGGGGGGGGGGGGGGGGGGGGGCCAGGAAGGAAATGAGGGCAGACGGGAGAGGAGAGGAGGGTTGCTGCACATGGTGGAAGAAGGGGAGAGGAGAGGGCAGGGGAGAGGAGGGTTGCTGGATGGAGGGAAGGGGAGAGGAGGGTTGCTGGACATGGTGGAAGAAGGGGAGAGGAGAGGGCAGGGGAGAGGAGGGTTGCTGGATGGAGGGAAGGGGAGAGGAGGTTTGCTGGACATGGTGGAAGAAGGGGAGAGGAGAGGGCAGGGGAGAGGAGGGTTGCTGGATGGAGGGAAGGGGAGAGGAGGGTTGCTGGACATGGTGGAAGAAGGGGAGAGGAGAGGGCAGGGGAGAGGAGGGTTGCTGGATGGAGGGAAGGGGAGAGGAGGTTTGCTGGACATGGTGGAAGAAGGGGAGAGGGCAGGGGAGAGGAGAGTTGCTGGACATGGGTGGATGGAGGGGAGGGTAGGGGGGAGAGGAGGGTTGCTGGACATGGAGGGGGAGGGAGGAGTGAGGAGTGAGGAAGGAGATGAGATAACAGAAAAGGAAGAGAGTAGAAAAACTGCACATGGATGAAGAAAATAGGCAAAAGCTGGATCCACTGGACAGTCAAGTTTGCAGAGGACCCAGCTTTTACTTACGGATGTAGGACAAGAAATGAAGAAGAAAGGCGGAAAGTAAACAAATAAATGGAAAGGAAGCCCTGGAAATGGAGTTAAGAAGACAGATAGCAGCAGAATCGGATACTGGGCCAGCACAATCAGAAAAACAAAGTCACCGGACAACAAAGGTAGAAAAGATCATTTTATTTTCATTATAGTGTTTGGAATATGTCCACTTTGAGAATTAGGTGTTCAGCATTAAAAGTTTATTTACTTATTTATGACATTTTATCCCACATTAAACATGAATTAGGATGTTTTGTGGCTCTACATGAGAATTGTGATATTATGATCCCTTGTTTCAATATTGTTGACTGTCTGCATTTTCCGTATGGGTGGTATATTGGTGTATTAGGTTCTGCCCAGTGTAATATTTATGGTACAGTAAGGTTCAGAGTGTGTTTTTGCACAAAGTTGTGCATAGTGTATTGCAGTTGAGCGATTGTGGTTAGTATATGCTTTGAGCAACCACTTTATTCTTTGACATATGATACATAACTAATATCTAAATTTAATAAAAGGTATTAATTGTGACATTTATTTATTTTTTTTCTGTGTGTGATCAGACAATTATGGATTTAAGCCCCACCCCTAACCCCGCCCCCTTTAGCCTCCCCAAACAGTTGGGCCACCGACCGCCTATGTGTGCAGCTGTTCCAAGATGGCTGCCCCCATCAGAGGAGATGCTCTACGCCCAAATATGGGCTTCCTTCCTGAAGCTGGCCAGCTCCAAGATGGCTGCTACAACCTGAGATGCCCATCTCCAAGGTGGCCGCCCTATCCTGGAGATACCCACATCCAAGATGGTCACCGCATCCTCGAATGCCCATACCCTGTGCAAGCAGGCTGCACCTCTGGAGGAGTGTAACAGAGTGTAACACCCGGGGCACATGGTAACTGGGCGGTAATACCGATCTGGCACACGCTGGACGCACATAGACCCTTACATGTCTTTGTAAAAGGGCTCATATTCTACAAACTGCACCAAACTTTAGGCGTGGTTTATAGAATACCATTTAAGCGGGTATTTTTAGGCGCCATATACAGTATATAGAATCTAGCCCTTTATGGGCAGCTTTTACTGCAGTCCTAGTTTCTTAAATAAAAATTTTTGTTTTTTGATCTAGATGTGTAAAGGAGTTGGTTACACTATTAGAACGGTCATTTCAGAGACTGCTCCCTGCAGAAGTGTAGTCATGGAAGAGGGATTCATTATTGTACTTAGGCTACCCTGGGTTTTCCATGTACGCAAATGTATCTCAAGCGCAATCATTGTGGGTCTCCAACTCACTTTGCAGCCTTCTTGAAGGATTTGGAAAGCTCTACATTTAGAAAAATGCAACTACAAAGGTCATTGATACGATGGGGTGAAAACAAACGACTCAACCTACCTGCGGGCTTATTTTTGAAAGTGATCGCCGGCCATCTTCCGACATAAATCGGGAGATGGCCGGCGATCTCTCAAAAGCGGTGAAATCGGTATAATCGAAAGCTGCTTTTTTGACACCATCGCTGCTTTCCCGTCGCCGAGCCGGCGAAAGTTCAAGGGGGCATGTCGGCGGCATAGTGAAGGCGGGACATGGGCGGGCATGGGCGTGGCTACCAGATTGCCGGCTTCAGCGCATAATGGAAAAAAAAGCCCCGGAGTTCGCCAGGTTTACTGGGTCCTTTTATTTTCACGACCAAGCCTCAAAAGGTGCCCCAACTGACCAGATGACCACTGGAGGGAATGGGGGATGACCTCCCTGTACTCCACCAGTGGTCACCAACCCCCTCCCACACTAAAAAAATAAAAATACAAACCTTTTTTGCCAGCCTCTATGCCAGCCTCAAATGTCATACCCAGCTCCCTGACAGCAGTATGCAGGTCCCTGGAACAGTTTTTGTTGGTTGCAGTGGACTTCAGGCAGGCAGACCCAGGCCCATCCCCCCCTACCTGTTACACTTGTGGTGGTAAGTGTTGAGCACTCCAAACCCCTCCCCCCCAAACCAACTCTACCCACATGTAGGTGCCCCCCTTCACCCATAAGGGCTATGTTAATGGTGTAGAATTGTGAGGAGTGGGTTTGGGGGGAATTTGGGGGGGCTCAGCACCGAAGGAAAGGGAGCTATGCACCTGGGAGGTATTTGTATATATTTTTTTAATTTTTAGAAGTGCCTCCTAGGGTGCCCGGTTGGTGTCCTGGCATGTCAGGGGGACCAGTGCACTACAAATGCTGGCTCCTCCCACGAACAAATGCCTTGGATTTAGCCGGGGTTGAGATGGTCGCTTTTAGTTTCCATTATCGCTGAAAAACAAAACTGGCCATCTCAAACCCGGTGAACTCTGGCATTTGGCCGGGCCAAACCATATTATCAAAAGAAAAGATGGCCGGCCATCTTTTTCGATAATACGGTTCGGCCAGCTGTTTGCGGCGCCGCCAAAATAGATCGCCGGCAATCTATTTCGCCGGCGCTGTTCGATTATTCCCCTCCTGGTCACCTGTCCTCATGCCCTCGGATGGTCCTATTTGAAAGCAGGTTGGACATGGCAGACGTCTACCAAACGTGGCCTTTTGCCACATGAAAAACCAGTGTATACCGCTTGCCTCAGGTTAACACAAAATAATCCATTCTAGAATTAACTATTGGGCGATTGCTTACCCAATGAATAGAGGCCTCCCAGATTAGGTAACTTTCTGCCCCAGATGGTGTCACACATTTCCATCCACTCACTAATGCAGGAGAGGAAACATAGGAGTCCTTTTACAACGACGTACTGAAAAGTGGCTTGCGATAGTTTGCGGGTTTTGGACGGGAGCAGAATCTTTTTTCAGCGCGCCTGTAAAAAAGGCCTCTTTTTTCCCCCCGAAAATGGACTTGCGGCAAAATCAAAATTGCCGCGCGTCCATTTTGGGTCTCTGACCTTACCGCCAGCCATAGACCTAGTGGTAAAGAATTTGGGCGGTAGAGACCTGCGCGCGTTCTCTGCGCGCGTCTGAAAATACAAAATATTTTTCAGACTTGCGTATCGGACACGTGCCAAAAATGAGATTACCGCAAGAGCCACGCAATAGTCAGGCGGTAACTTCATTTTGGCGCTTGTAGACGCTTACGCGGCTTAGTACAAAGGACCCCATAATGATGCTTGAATTGCAAACTCTGGGTTTTCTTAGTGAGACACCAGCAAAAAAGGTGGGGGAGGGGAGAATGCATTTCTGCCTCAAGTGTGAGCCACAGGGCACCTGGTCAAAAGAAACCAGACAAAAAAGTTCCCGATATAAAAGTCCCTGACAAAATAGACTCCTGACAAAAGGGCCTGATGAAATAGATTTATTTTTGAATGATACGAATTTGAAGGGTACAAAGAAGTGGAGGAGCCATAAATTACTGCGAAAGTCCACGGCTTGTTACTTGAAAGTCCTGGCACCTGCCTACGGCTTGACTTCACTATCCACACTTGGTATCTAGTGAGAATCATAAATCTGCTTGAAAACATAATCCAGCTTGATTAAGAGTCTATTTTGTCTTGGGTTGCTTTGTTGTGGGGTTTTTTTGGGAGGGTTTTTTTTTGTCATAGTCTGTTTTGGTTTTAGTCTGTTTTGTTGGGGGGGTTTTGTCGGGTCTATTATGTCGGGGTGCCTAGCCACACTTGGCCTTGAACTAGTAACAACTGGATCTGGATGGTGCATGCCATTTTTTCCCTGGGTCGGCTGTTGTAGGGCTCTGTCCTGGTGAGGTTTTTATTTTTCATGTCAGCAGAATCGTCAACTGTAATGCTGCGTCGCTGGGCTAATTTTCACGACAGCCTTCTAGTATACTTTATTTATTTATTTATTTATTTATTGCATTTGTATCCCACATTTTCCCACCTCTTTGCAGGCTCAATGTGGCTTACGATACATCATGAGTGGTGGAAATATATTAAAAAAATAGACAATTAGTGTTATAGAAGGATCTTGGGCAACATGATAATGAAAAAAAACATAATAGTTGAATAACAAGAAGGATTTTGGGTAACATGGTGATGATAAACGTGACAGTAGTATAGCAAGCAGATACTGTAAGACATAATAGGACGTGAAGGTTGTTTTAGCATTAAAAAGAGTCAACTGTAAGTCTGCATCACAAGAATCATTTTCAACACAATGTGACAGCGAAATGCCTCAGTCTGGCAAAAAAACCGGTTGTGACAAAGAACAGTAATTGTCTTTACTGAAGAAATACAAACCAGGAATCGAGCTGCTGACAGGACGGGCTCAGTCTACATTAAATATGAATCGATGTGCAGTTTTACATTTCAAATTATGCTAATGGGAAAGCGTTGCTTGTTCCTTCTTCACAAGATTTAGGACAATCAGTCTCACTGCTCTGAGCAACAAATTATCTGTCTTCAGCTCTGTCACTCCCCAAAATTAATCTACTCCAAGGCTTTGTGGGAGAGGGGAGGAGGGTTTTTAATCCCTTCTTTCTATGAACTCATTAAATCATCTCAACTAGAGACAGGGCGGGTTGCAGACAGCTTGAACCTTTGTTTAAATGTGATCAGATTAGAAAATATTCTGATTTAAAGTAGAAATTTAACCTCCCCCCCCCCCCCCCCCCGAAAAAAAAACCACTTAATGGAATGATGAAAGCTGAAAACACTCCAATTGCATGATCGTAAGAGGTGCATTTACAAAAGACTGATACACTGAGTGGTAAATTCTCAAAAGGTCATCGAAATCTAGATGCCCAGATGATACATTCTACCCGTGAATTCCTTAATGACAGTTGTGTATTGCAGGTTGCTGGATCCCTCCCCCCCCCCAATAAGCACCCACAACCGTCCCGAGCAAGCCCCCACCCTGAGCAAAGACACACCCTGATGATTCCCCCCAATCCAGAGACCCTTCATCAACTGCCTCCTGATCGTGCCCCCCACCCCTCAAAGGACCCTACCCCCCATAGTCATACTTTATTCCCTGGTGGTCCAGTGGGTACTTGGGCAGGAATGATCCCCAGTCACTGCTGTCCTTTCATGACCATCTCTCAAAATGGTGCCCCTAGTGGAGGGAATCATTAGGGACGTGTGTGTGGAAACTTTTTTACATCAGGCTCCTCATGTATGGAATGATTTATCATTAGGTCTTAAACATCAGCCTTTTTATGAACTTTTTCTGAAGGACTTGAAAACTTTGCTATTTAAGAAATTTATGAATTAATATATTAACTGTCTTACTTTTGGATGTACGGCATTTTACTTGTAACTATACAGATATAAAGTTGTTAGCTGCTGCGAACCTATAAATGGAATAAGTGGGTTAGAAATGTCAATTTAGATTAGCTTAACCCTCCATTGCCTCAGGTACAAACTTAGATTGTGAGCCCTCCTGGGACAGAGAAATATCCAGAGTACCTGAATGGAACTCACCTTGAGCTACTACTGAAAAAGGTGTGAGCAAAAGCTAAATAAAGAAATAAAGATTCAATTCAGAATTTCAAAGAATAGCAACATTCCATGTTGAACCCCAAGGAATATCAAGATTCTGGAATCCTAAAGAGTGACAAGATTCCATGCAGAATCTCAAACAGTAGCAACATTCCATGTAGAACCCTAAAGAGTAACAAGCAGAGGAGTGGCCTAGTGGTTAGAGCCCCAGTCTTGCAATCCAGAGGTGGCCGGTTCAAATCCCACTGTTGTTCCTTGTGATCTTGGGCAAGTCACTTAACCCTCCATTGCCTCAGGTACAAACTTAGACTGTGAGCCCTCTTGGGACAGAGAAATATCTAGAGTACCTGAATGGAACTCACGTTGAGCTACTACTGAAAAAGGTGTGAGTAAAAATCTAAATAGATAAAATGTACTGAACTTTTTGGGGATCTCGCCAAGTACTTGTGACCTGGATTGGTCACTGTTGGAAGCAGGATGCTGGGCTTGATGGACCTTTGGTCTGTCCCAGTGTGGCAACACTTATGTACTTATGACCAGATGAGATACTTCCTAGGATACTGAGGGAGGAATCTGTGGAGAATCAGAGAAAGGGGCACGGCCATGGGATGGGCATGGGCAGCCGCAGATCAGGGGCGTTCCTGAAATTTGCGCAGAGTGTTCCGGAATAAGGGAGATCCAGGCCTAATTTAGGTATGGGAATCTACGCCAGGTTTCAGTTGGTAAATCCTCACCCAAAACTGAGTGTGTGTCCTGTCACCAAACACTCTTCTATAAACGGTGCCCAACTCTGAGTTTCTGTTTATAGAATAACAGCACTAATTTTTTTATCAGTGCTGATTATTTTCGGCGCGGTATACAGAATTTAATCCAAGGCTACTTTTCCACTGCAGCTCCAAATAGGCTTTAAATAGACTCAAATAGCGACCGCATAGGGCCTCGCGCTCAAGGGGGCACTGCGCAGCGCGCCTGAACTCGCCCCGCCCGGACCGCCCGAGCTCCAGTTCCCCCTCCCTCTGAATTTTAAAAGTTTACCTCGTCGACGTCGGGTTACAGCGGCAGGTAGCAGCAGCAGCAGTGAAAAGCGTGCGAGCTGCTCGGCGCTTCGGGAGCCTTCCTTTCCCTCTCTCAGCTCGAGGGCAGGACCAGAGCTGAGAGAGGGAAAGGAAGGCTCCCGAAGCGCCGAGCAGCTCGCACGCTTTTCACTGCTGCTGCTGCTACCTGCCGCTGTAACCCGACGTCGACGAAGTACACTTTTAAAATTCGGGGGGGGGGGCAGGCCTTGGAGCTGGGAGGCAGGGGAGCCTTGAAGCTGGGTGGGAAGCAGGGAGGCCTTGGAGCTGGGTGGGGGGGCCTTGGAGCTGGGAGGGAGGCAGGGAGGGAAGGAAGGGGGGCGCCCTGGAGCTGGGGGGCTAGGATGGGGCCCCATCAAATTTTATTTATTTATTTTTTAAATATTGCATTTGTATCCCACATTTTCCCACCTATTTGCAGGCTCAATGTGACCAAATTGGTCTGCATAGGGCCCCGCACTTGCAAAGACCGGCCCTGCAAATAAGATGCATTATTGGTGCGTAAAAATAGGATTGCCTTTACAGAATTAGGAGAGGGGGAGATGGGATAGAGATATTAAATATTTCCATGATATAAATACTCAGGAGGTGAGCTCTTTGAGCAGGGACTTTCTTCTATGTTTGTGCAGCGCTGCGTACGCCTTGTAGCGCTACAGAAATGCTAAATAGTAGTAGTAGTAGTCTCTTGTAACCAGAGCTAATAGTGTGATGTCATAATGCCTCAGTCCACCAATAAGAGCCAACCTCATCAGTGATGTCACAATGGCTTGATTGTCCTATACTTGGCTCACTTTTATTACATAGCTCTTTGAGCAGGGACTGTCTTTCTTCTATGTTTGTGCAGCGCTGCATACGCCTTGTAGCGCTATAGAAATGCTAAATAGTAGTAGTAGTAGTAGTAGAGGTGGACCTCTTTCAACTGAAAGGAAGCTCTGGAATGAGGAGGCATAGGATGAAGGTGAATGGGGACAGACTGAGGCGTAATCTAAGGAAATACTTCTTCACTGACAAAGGTGGTAGAGGGGTGGAACAGTCTCCGAGTGGAGGTCATGGACAGGAAGACTGTATCTGAATTCACGAAAGCACGGAACAAGCACAGAGGACCTAAGAGGGAGAAGAAGAGAGAGTAGAAATTAATAGTTGTTGTGGATGGGCAGCCTTGATTTGAAATATGGTTTTTATCTGCCATCGTTTTCTATGTTCCCGTGTTTCTACGTAAAATCAAATAATTTTTTTAAACCTTTTTCCTCGGTGCCTGTAACTGACAGCAGTTGGAAAACCGAGCATTAAAAATCCTTCTTTATTGCATTCTGAAATGCTGCACACGATCAGACTGACAACCCGATTATTAACAATGAAGAAGGGTTTTTTTTTCTCCTTTTCACCAAAAAAGCATTCTACTCATTTCAACAAAAGATAAGCACAACCCCCCCACCACCCCCTCTCCAATTCATTGAAAAACCCTGATTCTCTACTCCAAATGTCACTTAATTTTGACGCTTGTACTGTATGTGTTGCCTAACGACAGGAGTCTGGGGCTTGTCTCTCAAAATAATGGAACTTCATCTGTGATCTGCTGCTAGAACATCTTCAAACTGTCCATTGGAGGTACCGAAGCAAGATGATTGCGTATAGATTACATCCTACAAAAGGATAGGGTTCAGGCTTGGGGCTCACAAGCTGCACATCATTGGGTCAGGAAGATTTCATCAGAATCTAGGTGGAAAAATAATTAAAGGAACTGGTCCGTGTAGCAGTTTCTAGGGGAAGAACCTGAGTGGGGCCAGGATTTATCCAGAGATCGCTAAAATTCAATGTCAGTATCCAGATAACTACTACTACTGCTTATCATTTCTATAGCGCTACTAGATGTATGCAGCACTGTACACTGGACATAAAGAGACAGTCCCTGCTTGACAGAGTTTACAATCTAATTAGGACAGACAAACAGGACAAATAAGAGATAAGGGAATTACTAAGGTGGGAATGATCAAACATGGGTACTGAACAAGTGAATAGGAGTTAGGAGTTAAAAGCAGGGGCGTAGCCAGACTTCGGCAGGAGGAGGGGTCCAGAGCCCGAGGTGAGGGGGCACATTTTAGCCCCCTCCTGGCGCCGCCGACCCCCCCCCAACTTTGACCCCCCCTGCCGACGACCCTCTCGACCCCCCCTCCCGCCGCCAACCTGCTGTCACCTATCTTTGCTGGCG
This sequence comes from Microcaecilia unicolor, assembly GCF_901765095.1. Classification (NCBI taxonomy): domain Eukaryota; kingdom Metazoa; phylum Chordata; class Amphibia; order Gymnophiona; family Siphonopidae; genus Microcaecilia; species Microcaecilia unicolor. Next base: position 28,791 of record NW_021963424.1, read on the forward strand.
GGAGGACCCCAACCCCTGCCAGCCGAGCCCCTCTTCTTCCGAATCTCGCACAAGGCTTCGTTGTAGTCTGACGTCCTACGGCGGGTTGGTGGTGGGAAGGGGGTCGAAAGAGTCGTCGGCAGGGGGCGTCCAGAGGCAAATCTACGGGGGCCCAGGCCCCCATGGCCCCATACTGGCTACGTCACTGGTTAAAAGTAGCCTCAAAAAAGTGGGCTTTTAGCCTAGATTTGAAGACGGACAGAGATGGATCTTGACGTACTAGCAAGATGAAAGGAACGGAGTCTGGAGTTAGCGGTGGAAGAGAAGAGTGCAGATAAGAGAGATTTACCCAGTGAACTGAGTTCCTGGAGAGGAGTGCAGGGAGAGGTACAAAGAGGTACTGAGGAGCTGCAGAGTGAATGCACTTGTAAGTCAATAAGTCAATAACTGAGGACAGAGAGAAAGCTGCTCTACATTATCTGGATGGGAACTGTCACAGGGACTCTGACAAACAGCAATGAAACTACTACTACTACTACTTATCATTTCTATAGCGCTACCGGACGTACGCAGCGCTTCACACTTGAACATGGAGAGACAGTCCCTGCTCAATAGAGCTTACAATCTAACTATGACAGACAGACAGGACAAGTAAGGGATAAGGGTTAGGACAGACAGGACATATCAGGGATAGGGGACAGTTGAAGGTTTAGGTTTAGGAGCTAAAACCAGCCTTAGTTATGACCAGGGCCTCAGTCTCAGTCCTATGGAGCATACTTTAGGCCTTTGCCTCTAAGAAAGATAGTTCAGAAACAAAATACTTTCAGCACTGGTGCTTATATTTATTTATTTGTTACATTTGCATCCCACATTTTCCCACCTCTTTGTAGGCTCAATGTGGCTTACATAGTGCCGGAGAGCTGTTTACAGGCTCCGGAGTAAACAAATACAAGGTGATGTTGTCATGGGCGTAGACTGGGGGGGGGGGGCGAGGGGGGGCAGTGCCCCCCCCAAACGACGACGACTTCTGTGGTTACATTCAAAGTGGTTTACATAGTATACACAGGTACCTATTTGTACCTGGGTCAATGGAGGGTTAAGTGACCTGCCCAGGGTCACAAGGAACTGCAGTGGGAATCAAACCCAGTTACCCAGGATCAAAGCCCACTGCACTAACCACTAGGCTACTGCTCCACTAGCAACATTCCATGTAGAATCTTCAAATAGTAGCAACATTCCAGAATCTCAAATAGTAGCAACAGCAACATTCCATGTAGAATCTCAAATAGGGAAAGGGAAATGGGACTTGATATACTGGTTTTCTGTGGTTTTTGCAACTACATTCAAAGTAGTTTACATATTATATACAGGTACTGTATGTGGGGCAATGGAGGGTAAGTGTTTTGCCCAGAATCACAAGGAGCTACAGTAGGAATCAAACCCAGTTTCGCTGGTTCTCAGGCCACTGCGTAGCTGTGTGTGTGATTATGTTAAACCTCACTGCAGAAAGCTGAAACAGCATAAGAACAGTTTTCTATCATATTATCTATTTAGATTTGCTCACAACTTTTTCAGTAGTAGCTCAAGGTGAGTTATATTCAGAGTACCTGAATATAACTCAAGGTGCTTAGGGATTTAACATTCATTTCGTTCTAATGGTCCCTCTGATTCTTAGGCCTCTGAATTTCTCACTTTAACATCCTCATTCAATTTTCAGTTGTGCTCCACTACCTCTACTCACCAGAATGACTATTGCCTTGATTGTGTCATCTCCAACTGCTCACTCTCCAGTTTCTCCACCTCATTTCTTCCCCTCTCTGACCATTATCTGATAACTTTCATGCTTAATCCCCCCCCCCCCCCCAGTCTTTAGATTGTAAGCTCTGTCGAGCAGGGACTGTCTCTTCATGTTCAAGTGTACAGCGCTGCGTACGTCTAGTAGCACTATAGAAATGATAAGTAGTAGTACTCTGGATATTTCTCTGTCCCAGGAGGGCTCACAGTCTAAGTTTGTACCTGAGGCAACAGAGGGTTAAGTGACTTGCCCAAGATCACAAGGAGCAGTGGTGGGATTTGAACCAGCCACCTCTGGATTGCAAAACTGATGCTCTAACCACTAGGCCACTCCTCCACTCACAACATGCATCTAGAATCTCAAATAGTAGCAACATTCCATGTAGAATCTCAAATATTTATTTATTTAGATTTTGCTCACACCTTTTTCAGTAGTAGCTCAAGGTGAGTTACATTCAGGTACATTGGATATTTCTGTGGCCCAGGAGGGCTCACAATCTAAGTTTGTACCTGAGGCAATGGAGGGTTAAGTGACTTGCCCAAGATCACAAGGAGCAGCAGTGGGATTTGAACCAGCCACCTCTGGATTGCAAGACCGATGCTCTAACCACCAGGCCACGCCTCTACTTCATATAAGCATAAGTTACTTCACCAGTCTTATTGATGGAGAACGGCACCCAACTCAAGGACCCTTTTGGGTAACAAGGAAGATTGCCCTGAAGGAACCTAAGTGTGGTGGATATGCCCCATGCGGAGTCTCGCAGGGTATATGCTATACATTTGGAGCCTTTAAGTGATACAGGTGAGGCTCCGTTCCTCACTAAGCTCCCTCCCCCCTAAGCTGTCTTGTGTTGATGTGTTTAATATGGTTGTGATCTGTCAGGTCAAGAATGCAGCACGCACCTTGAATTGTAAATAGACTGAGCGAGAGAAAGGTCGATTTTGCCATTTGAGCTGCTAGTTTGATTACTTTATGCAGGAAAGGTGTCCGTGCATGAAAGAGAAGGTAGAGCAGTGACACAGAAAAAGCCTTTCATTGGGGTTGGATACATGTTTGTCTTGCAGGAAAGAATCGGGCTTTATATTTTCCTATAATACTGTTGCCATTTCACCTTGCTCTTGGAAAAAATAATGAGGTTGCCCGTGTTACTGCACGTGAATGCAGAGAAATAAAAGGTCAACCCCTGTATATTCAAAACCATTCCCTGCTCATTTTATTTTGATGTGATGAAGGGACTGAATCTATTGAAAGCTGCTCAATGTTCTTAGTCTAATGAAATGGTACCACATTGTTTTTTTTTTTTGTGCTGATCCATATTTCTTCTTTTTCACTCTCAAAACTGGTTTTCCATATCTTAACAGTATCTGCGTTTGAGAGGATGTTTGAATTAGAATCTGTAGGTCCCTTTTACTAAGCCGCAGAGAGGGGCATAATCGAACGGCGCCTGCCATCTACATGGGCGGCCATCTATATGGATGGCGCCGCGAACAGCAGTCCCGAACCGTATTATCGAAAAAGATGGCCGACCATCTTTCGTTTCAATAATACGGTTGGAGCCGGCCAAATGTCAGAGATGGCCGGGTTTGAGATGGCCGGCATCGTTTTTCGCCGATAATGGAAACCGAGGCCGGTCGTCTCAAAGCCGGTCAAATCCAAGGCATTTGGTCATGGGAAGGGCCAGCATTTGTAGTGCACTGGTCCCCCTCAAATGCCAGGACACCAACCGGGCACCCTAGGGGGCACTGCAGTGGACTTCAAAAATTGGGCCTAGGTGCATAGCTCCTTACCTTGGGTGCTGAGCCCCCCAAATTCCCCTCAAAACCCACTACCCACAACTGTGCACCACTACCATAGCACTTAGGGGTGCAGGGGGGCACCTACATGTGGGTACAGTGGTTTTTTTTGGGGGGGGGGGTTGGAGGGCTCAACACTTACCACCACAAGTGTAACAGGTAGGGGGGGGGATGGACCTGGGTCCGCCTGGCTGAAGTGCACTACACCCACTAAAATTGCTCCAGGGACCTGCATACTGCTGTCAAGGAGCTGGGTATGACATTTTAGGCTGGCATAGAGGCTGGCAAAAAATGGTTTTTTTTTTTTTTTTTTGGGGGGGGGGTGGGAGGGGGTTGGTGACCACTGGGGGAGTAAGGGGAGGTCATCCCCGATTCCCTCCGGTGGTCATCTGGTCAATTCGGGCATCTTTTTGAGGCTTGGTCGTGAAAAAAAAGGGACCAAGTAAAGTCGGCCAAATGCTCATCAGGCCGGCTTTCTTTTTTCTATTATCGGGCGAAGCCGGCCATCTCTTAAGCACGCCCCCATCCCGCCTTCTGTACCCTGACGACACGCCCCCTTGAAGTTTGGTCGGCTCCGCGACGGACTGCATTTGAGGCCGGCCAAAATCGGCTTTCGATTATGCCGATTTCGCCGGACTTGAGAGATGGCCGGCCATCTCCCGATTTGTGTCGGACAATGGCCGTGCTCCCAACGCACGCCAATTCGGAACTACTGGGTGGCCCGGCCAGTAATTTCATATTTTACACACGTGCACTATGCCTGCTGGAAAATATATTTTATTTTCCGGCGTGCAGCGCTAACTTGGTTGGTAATCGGCATTGTACGCACGCTGATGATTACTGCCCGTTTAAATGCATGAGACCTTACCGCTAAGTGAATGGGTGGCAGTAAGGTCTCAGGCCCAAAATGGACACCAATACACGCATCTACACCAGCGCAGGCTGTTTTTCAGTGCACCTTAGTAAAAGATCCCCTGTGGATTTATTTTGTTGTTGTTCTTACATTGCACCCCCATCACTCCACAAGAAGGATGGATTCACTTCATCCACCCAGTTCAATCAGAGCACATTTGTGTATTTAAAGTGGAATAATGAGGCCATTATTAAGATGGACATGGGAAAATCCACTACTTGTTTCTAGGAGAAGTAGCATAAAATGTATTATACTGTTTTGGGATCTTGCCAGGTAGTTGTAACCTGGATTGGCCACTGTTGAACAGGATACTGAGCTTGATGGACCTTCGGTCTGTCCCAGTATGGCAACGCTTATGTTCTTATGTACGTATTTTATTAATGATATATTATCCCCCTAAATCTATAAACTTGCACTCACACAAGAATACGCACGAAACTGTTAAATTAGCTGCTAATTGACATTAACAACCAACAATTAGCTATAATTAGTGTTAACTGGTGCTATTTAGCACTACATAAGTACATAAGTGTTGCCACACTGGGACAGACCAAAGGTTCATCAAGCCCAGCATCCTGTTTCCAATAGTGGCCAATCCAGGTCACAAATAACTGGCAAGATCCCAGAAAAGCTCAATACATTTTATGCTGCTTAACCTAGAAATACAAAAATAAATGGCTCTGTTTTGTTCCCTGGATAAACCTTGTAAATATACACAACAAAAATTGAACAAAACTTGATATGTGATAATGTGTATCTAATTGGCTATAGAGGTTATCTCATATCTTTCTTGACGACTATGTGCATTGACAAATCATGTCGCTCACATGTCTGTGTATAGTTATAATCACAGAATACCTCCAGCCAACCAGTAGTAACACGTTGTGTTTGAATATTTAATTTAAATCGTACTACTGATTCAAAAAATAAACATTATTGCACATATGAAAGCAAATAATGCACAAAAGTAACTTAGCTTAGCTACAGGGATCCAAACTTTGTCTGTTGTCTTCTGTGACTGAAGCTCAACAACTAGCGTCTTAGACTAATGGAACCCTCATTAGCAACTCCAGTGTTGTGGTAAGCCCGACAGGACCCTGTTTCGCGGTGTCATGCTTTGTCGAGGGCAAAAACCTGTATAAAGTGGAGAATGCATTAAAATTACAATTAAAATTAAAATTAAAACCAACCTTGTGCCTTACTTGCTATTAAGTCCTGGCATATAGACTCACAACAATGTTGACTTCTGTCGATAGGACGCCAGACTAAAATGGCGTTGGTGTCCTTATTATACCGATAATAGGCTGATATCACTATTAAAAGTGGCTTTATGTAAGAATTTTTTTAAATTCGGGAACAGTTTATACCTCCAGATTTCGGGGGTCGCGATGGGAGCCACTTTTGCTCCAACATTGGCCAATTTGTATATGGCCGCATTTGAGGAGAAATGGCTATGCACTTCCCCTTACAACACAACATAGTGATATGGCGTAGGTATATTGATGACATTTTTGTTCTATGGAAGGGCACAGCCAATGAATTAATTGATTTTCAGTCATGGCTTAACAGATGCCATCCACGGATCCAATTTACAGTATCTTTCTCTGATACCAACATTCACTTCCTTGATGTTGAGATTACTTTAAGAGCAGGTTGTTTCAAAACCAGTGTATATACCAAACCGACCGATAGAAATTCGATGCTGGAATACGGCAGCTGCCATCCCAAGAATCTCCGACAAAGTTTGCCCTTTTCACAATTTTTGCGTTTTAAACGCATTTGTACTGATGAGCAGGACTTTCGTCAGCAAGCTAACACACTGGGCTCTAAACTATTACAGCGGAATTACCCCAAAGCCGTTCTAAAAAAAGCGTATACGAGAGCAAAATATTTAGATCGAGACCTGCTTTTACAAAACAGGACCTCAGATCCACAAGACGATTCCGCAATGACTTTCATCATGAGATATACACGAGGTGGCGAAACAGCTGCCCACATCATCAGACAACATTGGGACATCATGCATGCTCATCCTATTTTTGAGAATCATCGCCTTAGGATGGCTTTTTCTCGAGCACGCAATCTCAAGGAAATTTTGAGTCCGGCAGATTTGCCAGCTCTTAACATGTCGGGCTCGAATATTGACGGCGGACATAAGAAATGTAATAAAAATGGCTGTAAAACCTGCCCTCTAACCATAGAAACAGATAAATTTCATCATAATGGCCGGACCGTTCAACTTAAACATCAGACAACTTGCCGTACAACCCACATTATCTATTATGTTAAATGTCCATGCAATAAGGTATACATTGGCAAGACTAACAGATCCTTAAATGCAAGGATGGTAGAGCACAGATCAAGAATTTCAGCCCAAACGATTGGAGCCCCTCTTGTCCAACATTGTATTGCACAACAACATCTTTGTGAATCCCTGAAATGTATGGCCATTGATCATATCACACCAAGTTCTCGTGGGGGTGATATCAACAGATTACTTTTACAGAAAGAAACACAATGGATTTTCAGCCTTAACACGTTAGAACCGCAGGGCTTGAATGCTCACCTCCAGTGGAACTGTTTCTTTTAATTTAACTCATTTGAACCACCAGCTGTACATGACGTATCTCAAGAGGCGGAGCCTATTATCGGTATAATAAGGACACCAACGCCATTTTAGTCTGGCGTCCTATCGACAGAAGTCAACATTGTTGTGAGTCTATATGCCAGGACGTAATAGCAAGTAAGGCACAAGGTTGGTTTTAATTTTAATTGTAATTTTAATGCATTCTCCACTTTATACAGGTTTTTGCCCTCGACAAAGCATGACACCGCGAAACAGGGTCCTGTCGGGCTTACCACAACACTGGAGTTGCTAATGAGGGTTCCATTAGTCTAAGACGCTAGTTGTTGAGCTTCAGTCACAGAAGACAACAGACAAAGTTTGGATCCCTGTAGCTAAGCTAAGTTACTTTTGTGCATTATTTGCTTTCATATGTGCAATAATGTTTATTTTTTGAATCAGTAGTACGATTTAAATTAAATATTCAAACACAACGTGTTACTACTGGTTGGCTGGAGGTATTCTGTGATTATAACTATACACAGACATGTGAGCGACATGATTTGTCAATGCACATAGTCGTCAAGAAAGATATGAGATAACCTCTATAGCCAATTAGATACACATTATCACATATCAAGTTTTGTTCAATTTTTGTAACCTAGAAATAAGCAGTGGATTTAATAATGGTCTATGGATTTTTCCTTTAGGAAGCTGTCCAGACCCTTTTAAAACCCTGCTAAGCTAACCGCCTTTACCACATTCTCTGGTAAAGAATTCCAGAGTTTAATTACACGTTGAGTGAAGAAACATTTTCTCCGATTCATATTAAATTTACTACTTTGTAGCTTCATCGCATGCCCCCTAGTCCTAGTATTTTTGGAAAGAGTAAACAAACGATTCACATCTGCCCGTTCCACTCCACTCATTATTTTATAGACCTCTATCATATCAGCCGTCTCTTCTCCAAGCTGAAGAGCCCTAGACGCTTCAGCCTTTCCTCATAGGGAAGTCGTCCCATCCCCTTTATCATTTTCGTTGCCCTAATTTGTAGTTGCATGTTGGTACTCTACTGATGCAGAAAGCAACCGCGGGCTTACCTGCAGGGTTATCGAGGGTTCAACGCTGGTTGTACGCATCGGGAAATGCAGAGAGAACCTGTGTTCAGGTGTTAACTCATGTGGAAGACATAGCCACAAATTGTATGAAAATATATGCTGATGAGGTAACTTAGGTATTCCGTGGTATGCAGAGAGCGGGCTGCCCACTTTTAACAGGTGCAAGTTTTAAAGGCAGATGGTAAGTAAAAGACATGTGCGCTTGTCCGAACAAAACTGAAACTGAAAGCATACATCAGCGCAGAATACCGCTGCCTGCCTTGTGTGTGGACCTCCCTGCTATTCTAGGGCAACTCTTCTCCTGGTTAAATTGCATTTGCACCTTAGTCCATAAGATCATCTATGGAGTAGTCCCAGATTACATGATTGACCTAATCAATCTCCCAATCAGAAATAGTACCACTTCATCACGGTCTTACCTGAATCTCCATTACCCAAATTGCAAAGGACTAAAATACAAGACAACCCATGCGTCCAACTTCTCTTACATAGGCACGCGCCTGTGGAACGCATTGCCACAAGTGGTGAAAACAACTTATGATTACCTAAAATTCAGAAAGTCATTGAAGACTCACCTATTCTGAAGGGCATATCCGAATGACCCAACTTAACTGACTCAACCCTGCAACACTTCACTATTAAAGATCGTATTGGACATTGATGAACTCTTTTACCTCAATCCAACTGGATTGAATCTTATCTTCCCTATCTCAATACAACATTTTGTACCTATCCCGTACCGGATTTGGCGAATGCCTTCACAATATTATGTAAGCCACATTGAGCCTGCAAATATGTGGGAAAATGTAGGATACAAATGTAACAAATAAATAAAAATACATTTTCGGATCATCTTTAAGCTTTGCGTAGTTGTTTACCAAATTTTGTTAATTGCATTTAGGTTGAATAGTTATTGTATGCTTTCTTAAATAAATACGTTTTCAATAGCTTACGGAAGGTCACTAGGTCCTGTGTTATTTTTATGAATTTTGGTAATTCATTCCAAATTTGCGTGCATATGTAGGAGAAGCTGGATGCATATGTTAATTTATATTTCAATCCCTTACAGTTTGGATAGTGGAGATTCAGTAATACACGTGATGAGCTGGTAGAGTTCCTGGTTGGTAGATGAATATGGTCTGACATATATCCTGGAGCCTCACCGTGTATGATCTTATGAACCAGGGTGCAAACCTTAAAAGCAATGCGTTCTTTTAAAGGGGGCCAGTGCAGTTTTTCTCGTAAGGGACTGGCGCTTTCGTATTTCATTTTGTCAAATATGAGTCTGGCTGCCGTGTTCTGTGCAGTTTGAAGTTTTTTGATAATTTGTTCTTGGCACCCAGCATAGATGGCATTGCAGTAGTCTAGAGTCTGACGTGCTGCACGTATGTGCAGGACATCAGACTCACAGAAACAGAAGCCTGCGCGGCCGCATTGCTGATCTGCAAGGGCAGGCTTCTAGATGGAATGTTGCTAGTGGAGGAGTAGCCCAGTGGTCAGTGCAGTGGACTCTGATTCTGGGGAACTGGGTTCAATTCCCACTGCAGCTCCTTGTGACTCTGGGCAAGTCACTTAACCCTCCATTGCCCCTGATACAAAATAAGTACCTGAATATATGTAAACCACTTTGAATGTAGTTGCAAAAACCTCAGAAAGGCAGTATATCAAGTCCCATTTCCCTTTCCCTATTTGAGATTCTAGATGGAATGTTGCTACTATTGAGATTCTGTTGCTACTATTTGAGATTCTACATGGAATGTTAATGTTGCTATTCCACTAGCAACATTCCATGTAGAAGCCTGCCCTTGCAGGCCACGTAGGCTTCTGTTTCTGTGAGTCTGACATCCTGCACGTATGTGCAGGACGTCAGACTCACAGAAACAGAAGCCTGCGCAGCCGCATTGCTCATCAGCAAGGGCAGGCTTCTACATGGAATGTTGCTAGTGGAGGAGTAGCCCAGTGGTCAGTGCAGTGGACTCTGATCCTGGGGAACTGAGTTCAATTCCCACTGCAGCTCCTTGTGAATCTGGGCAAGTCACTTAACCCTCCATTGCCCCTGGTACAAAATAAGTACCTGAATATATGTAAACCGCTTTGAATGTAGTTGCAAAATCCTCAGAAAGGTGGTATATCAAGTCCCATTTCCCTTTCCCTTTCTCAACTGACTTCCACTGACTACATTTAGAAAGCCCGATGCAAATACAACTGGTTTCAAGGGTGGAAAACATCTTCACTTAAAAAAAAAAAAAAAAGAGCATATACAACTGCTTGAAAGTTGGAACTATCACGTGAAAGATGGAAAAGTTTAAACAGAAAAGAACCTAAACTGTATATTAACTGAAATCAATGAGAGGAGATGGAAGCTGAAAGTGATTACTAAGAAAAAAAAATGAGTTGCCATTCATTGTGATACATCAATAAAGCTGGCAGTGTTCTTTTTATTTCCAAGTGGTTTCCTTACTCATCACAAGAGATAGATAAATGAAAAAAAATAATAATAAAAAAAAAAGAAACGAATTGTTTTACCCAGAGGACTGTACAGGTTCCAGATTTCGGACTGAAATGCTGCCCTTTTAGCATTCTTTTTGTCTACAAAGACATCTTTTGCTCATTTTTATGCGTCACGGGCACATCTTTATTTTTGTTACATTTGTACCCTGCGCTTTCCCACTCATGGCAGGCTCAATGTGGCTTACATGGGGCAATGGAGGGTTAAGTGACTTGCCCAGAGTCACAAGGAGCTGCCAGTGCCTGAAGTGGGAATCAAACTCAGTTCCTCAGGACCAAAGTCCACCACCCTAAGCACTAGGCCACTCCTCCACTCAAAAAAATGAGTTACCATCTTGCTCTGCAACCCTTCACTTATGCAGACAACGAATCCTTGATCATTGCCCATTTGCCCCGATATTTGGTCGGTGGTGGTCAGCATTTTTTTTTTTTAAACGCTTACTGTCGCCGGCTAGATTAGCTCCCGATATTCGGTTCCGGCCCTTGTCTGTGCACCGGCTCTGAATGCTAAGGATTAATTTCTGTGGGGGCTGGCTGCCAGATGCTTATGTGGGTCCCATCCAAGATTCTTTTCTGACCCCATAGCTGCAGAAGCCACTACACCACCAGGGCCGCCTTTAAGGATCAAGGTAGGTCTTGGGAGGGATGGGTGAGGATGGATTGGATTTTAGGGATATAGGTGGGGATGGGTTGCGTTCCATTGAGGATGGGCTCAGATGGGTGAAATTTTGGTCCCCTTGCAACTCTATAGTATAGCATTACAAGAACCTGGATGTGGAATGGATGCAGGTGGGAGAGGGGGTGCGGATGTGTGTGTGTGTGTGTCAAAATAGGCTACCACGCAGCATTGGGGCGCCTATATAGTAACATAGTAGATGACGGCAGAAAAAGACCTTTACGGTCCATCCAGTCTGCCCAACAAGATAAACTCTTGTGTGCTAGTTTTTATTTGTACCTGTCTTCTTCAGGGCACAGACCGTATAAGTCTGCCCCGCACTATCCCCACCTCCCACCAGTTGGCTCTGGCACAGACTGTATAAGTCTGCCCATCACTACCCCCTCCTCCTCCCAACCACCAGTCCTGCCAGGTAGATCTGGTTTTGCCCCATGACATGCACAGATTTGTAGTTTTGACAATCTTAGGGAAGGCCACGAGAACTACAACTCCATGCATGCACCGGGACAAAAACCTGGTGTGGATCTGTGTTCGGTTGACCGGGGTGGGGGGGGGGGGGGAGGTGACAACCCTTATGGTGAGGGTAAGTCTGCATAAGTGAGAACGAACCATGAGTCCGTTACCATTACAGCTGGACAGTGACCCGGCCACATCCGGGAGGCGGCTGGTCCCTGCCCTACCCCCGAGAAGTAGACTCGCCGCCCGGGCCGGCTCCTCCTCAATTGCCTCCAGCTATTCAGAGGTCTTAGTTAAATTCAATACCCTTAGAGACACAAGACAAGATCAATAATATGGCTCAAAATTCAGGGGCTGAGAAAACACGCAGAAATAATAAAGATCATGATAATTCCAGTTACAAAAGCGCCTTTTTGGATCTACTAAACCAAATTAAACTCCTGCAAATGGATATTACCTCTACAACTGCAGATGTAAGATCTGACTTGAAATCATTAGATGAGAGGGTAGTTCAAAAAGAGATAAATACAAGTGAACAGATTGATGCTACGACTTCATTGCAGAATAAGTTGCATAAAAGAAACAAAAGATAACCAAGATGACATGGAAACTGACAAAGGAGAAATTACATTCAGATATTGGGCTTGCCAGAACAACGAACGATAGAAAATGTGTTTCACACTGTTCAAGAAATATATGGTGTGTGTGTACCAGAAATTAAAGGAAAGAAAATTCAACTAGACGGAGCTCTCAAAGTATCAGAACATCAAGGCCCTAGAAAGTGAAAGCTTTTTCAATTGAAGCATGTTTTTATTACTATTTATTTACAATACTATACCACACACACAGAATCAGTCTGATTTATGCGGTTAACATCCAATGTACAAAAGTAAAAACAAAATAATAATGATACCCCTCCCCCATGATCCAATCTGTTGTTTAACCCCCCCTCCCCCCCTAAAAAAAACTAGTTTTTTTGGGTGGTCTTCACTATTCAACCATGAGTGTTTCAAACCTCAGTCTGGTGTTCCAGCTGCTTCTCTGGGCATTTCAAGCCTCATTCTGGTGCTCCAATTGCCTCTCTCTTTGCTTTCTAAGCCTAATTATGTGGCTCCAACTGCCTCAGTGCATTCCAAGCCTCACTCTAGCATCACCAAAGATTTCGACTAAACCTCTGCAGGAATCCTGCAGCAACTTCTTCCATCCCCATGGGAACCCTGCAGGCAGGGTTGCCAGGTGGAAAATTTTTTCCCCACCCAATCGAGCCCAAAACCAGCCCAAAACCCGCCCAAAGCCAAACCCTGCCCCTGACACCCCCACCCCCGCCGTCATCAACCCCGCCCCCGCCGTCATCAACCCCGCCCCCGCCGTCATCGGCCCCGCTTCTTCCGTCACCGGCCCCGCCTCCCCGTCATCGGCCCCGCCCAGAACGTCACTAACCCCGCCCAAAACGTCACTAACCCCGCCCATAACGTCACTAGCCCCGCCCCGTGGCCCGAAAAAACACTAAAAAACCATGGAAAAACCCCAAAACAAGCCCAAAAAAACGCAACCCGCCGCGGGCAAAAATTTCCCGCGCCGGGTCACGGAAAACCGCCCAATTGGGCGGGAAAACCGCCCACCTGGCAACACTGCCGGCAGGTAACATGGGATTCCCGCGATCACCATTCCCATGCAGTTGTCTATACTGATGTAAGGCCTAATGGTACCCTTGAATGATCAATACAAAACAATATCTATTAGTGAACAGGGAACTCAATGACCCTTGAGCCACACTTGCAGTGGAGACAAAAATTCATAGTGACATCCTTTTCAGGTACATCAGAAGCAGAAAGCCAGTGAGGGAATCCAAGGGACTGTCAGATCATGAAGGAGCAAAAGGAACACTTAGCGGAGAGATTGAATGAATTCTTTGCTTTGGTCTTTACAGAAGATGATGTAAGAGATCTACCTGCACTGGAAATGGTTTCCAAGGGTGATGATGCAGAGGAACTGGAAGAAATCTTGGTGAACCTGGAAGATGTACTGAGCCAAATCAACAAGTTACTACTACTACTACTACTATTTAACATTTCTAAAGCGCTACCAGGGTTGCGCAGCGCTGTACAATTAACAAAGAAGGACAGTCCCTGCTCAAAGTAGCTTACAATCTAAAGGACAAAAAGTGCAGTCAATCAAGATTGAGGCAGTCTAGATTTCCTGGATAGAGGTACAATGGTTAGGTGCCGAAAGCGACATTGACGTTAAAGATGGGATACACCCCAGGGTACAGAAAGAACTCAAACATGAAATTGCTGATCTACAGTTAATGATCTCTAAGCTGTTGTTAAAATCGTCCATAGTAACTGAAGATTGGAGGGTGGCCAAAGTAACACTGATGTTTAAAAAGGGTCGCAGGGGTGATCTGGGAAATTACAGACTGGTAAACTTGACTTCAGGGCTGGGCAAAATAGTGAAAACTATTATAAAGAATAAAATTATGGAACACAAAGACAGACATGGTTTAATGGGACAGAGTCAGCATGGGTTCAGCCAAGGGAAGTCTTGCCTCACCAATTTGCTTCATTTTGTTTGAAGGTGTAAATAAACATGTGGATAAAGGTGAGCCAGTTGATATACCTGCTTATAATCAAAAGAGAAAAACGCCTATATTGCGACCCAAATCGGGAGATAGATGTTTATCTCCCAAAAACGAATAAATCGGTATAATCGAAAGCCGATTTTGGACGTTTTCAACTGCACTCCGTCGCAGATGCGGACAAAGTTGATGGGGGCGTGTCAGAGGTGTGGCGAAGGCGGAACTGGGGCGTGGTTATCTGCCGAACAGAGATGGGCGCATTTCACCGATAATGGAAAAAAAGTATGCGTTTTTAGCTAGAATTTAGGACACTTTTCCTGGACCCTGTTTTTTCACAAATAAGGCCCCAAAAAGTGCCCTAAATGACCATATGACCACCGGAGGGAATCGGGGATGACCTCCCCTGACTCCCCCAGTGGTCACTAACCCCCTCCCACCACAAAAAATGAAGTTTCACAACTTTTTATTTTCACACTCAAATGTCATACCCATCCCTGACAGCAGTATGCAGGTCACTGGAGCAGTTGTTAGGGGGTGCAGTGGACTTCAGGCAGGTGGACCCAGGCCCATCCCCCCTACCTGTTACACTTGTGCTGCTTAATGCTGAGTCCTCCAACCCCACCCCCAAAACCCACTGTACCCACATGTAGGTGACCCCCTTCACCCCTTAGGGCTATGGTAATAGTGTAGACTTGTGGGCAATGGGTTTTGGGGGGATTTGGGGGGCTCAACACACAAGGGAAGGATGCTATGCACCTGGGAGCTCTTTTACCTTTTTTTTTTTTGTTTTTGTAAAAGTGCCCCCTAGGGTGCCCGGTTTGTGTCCTGGCATGTGAGGGGGACCAGTGCACTACGAATCCTGGCCCCTCCATGAACAAATGCCTTGGATTTGGTCATTTTTGAGCTGGGCCGCTTCGGTTTCGATTATCGCTAAAAAACGAAAACGCCCAGCTCAAAAAACGACCAAATCCAATGCATTTGCCTGGCACAAACCGTATTTTCGCAAAAAAAGATAGACGTCCATTTTTTTTTCGAAAATACGGTTCGGCCCGCCCCTTCACGGACCCGTTTTCGGAGATGGACGTTCTTACACATAGGCGTTCGCGTTCGATTATGCCCCTCATAGTGTATCTAGATTTTCAGAAAGCTTTTGACAAAGATTCTCATGAGAAACTCCTGAGAAAATTAAAAAGTCATAGGCTAGGATGTCGTGTCCTTCTGTGGATTAAGAATAGAATATTGGACAGAGAACAGAGGGTAGGGTTAAATGGCCATTTTTCTCAATGGAGGAGGGTGAATAGTGGAGTGCCAAAGAAATCTGTACTGTGACCCGTGCTATTTAACATATTTATAAATTATCTGGAAATTGGAACGATGAGTGAGGTGATTATGGGGTCCTTTTACTAAGGTGCACTGAAAAATGGCCTGTGGTAGTGTAGGCACGTGTTTTAGGTGTGTGCAGAATCATTTTTCAGCACACCTGAAAAAAAAAATGCCTTTTTTAATTTTTGACGAAAATGGACGTATGGCAAAATGAAAATTGCCATGCCTCCATTTTGGGTCTGAGACCTTACCGCCAGCCTTGACCTAGCGGAAAAGTCTTATGCAGTAACCGGACGGTAATGACCTACACGCATGAAATGCCACTTGGCGCACGTCCAGTATGCGCATCTGAATAATTTCGGACAGGTGTATCGGACACGCACCAAAAATGAAATTACCACAAGAGCCACATGGTAGCCGGGCGGTAACTCTATTTTGGCGCACGTTGGGTGTGCATAGACGCTTACGTGGCTTAGTAAAAGGGCCCATATATTTACAGATGACACAAAAATATTCAAAGATGTCAAAACACATGCAGACTGTGAAAAAAATTGCAGGAAGACCTTAGGAAACTGGAAGACCGGGCATCCAAATGGCTGATGAAATTTAATGCGGACGAACACAAAGTGATGCACATTGGGAAGAATAATCTGAATCATAGTTACCTGGTGCTAGGGTTCACCTTAGGAGCATTGCCTTCAATGACAGATCTAGCTGTCATTGAAGGCAATACACTGAAATCTTCTGCCCAGTGTGCAGCGGTGGCCAAAAAAGCAGAGAATTATTAGGAAAGGGATGCAAAATAAGATCAAGAATATTATAATACCTCTGTATTGCTTCATGGTGCAACTTCACCTTGAGTATTGCGTCAAATTCAGGTCGCCATATCTCAAAAAAGGTATAGTGGAACTAGAAAAGGTTCAAAGAACAGCAACCAAAATGATAAAGGGGATGGAAGTTCTCCTATATGAGGAAAGGCTAAAGAGGTTAGGGCTCTTCAGCTTGGAAAAGAGACGGCTGAGGGAGGATATGATTGAAGTCTGTATAATCCTGAGTGGGGTAGAACGGGTAAAAGTGAATCAATTTTTCATGCTTTCAAAAAGCACAAAGACCAGGGGACACTCAATGAAATTACACGAAAATACTTTTAAAACATATAAGAGGAAATATTTTTTTTACGCAAAGAATAGTTAAGCTCTGGAACTCTGCCAGAGGATGTGGTAACAGTGGTTAGCGTATCTGGGTTTAAAAAAGGTTTGGACAAGTTCCTGGAGGAAAAGTCCATGGTCTGTTATTGAGATTGACATGTGATTAGTAGAATGGAATGTTGCTAACAATTGAGTTTCTGTCGGGTACTTGTGACCTGGCTTGGCCACTGTTCGAAGCAGGATATTGGGCTAGATGAACCATCGGTCTGACCCAGTATGGCTATTCTTATGTTTTTAAGTAGATGTGATGAATGCACGGATAAGTTTTGCTATGCACTTGCTGTGTTTCTCTGCTTCTCTAAAGAAGCCTTGTGTCAAAAAGAAATACATTTAAACACCTTATTGCCAGCTGAAAGATTCTGCTATTAATTTGTGGTACGTCGACACACAGGAGGACACCACAGACACGTCCCTGTTGAGGAGGACGAGGGGGGTGGATAAAATGGAAGTAGAAGGGGAAGAAGTGAGGAGGGTCAAGAGAAAAGGGAGACAGAACAGAGCCTTGCCTTTTTACTACTTCCCCAGAGAGAGAAAAGAAAAGGGTTTCTCCCCACGGGAAAATGGAGGATGGAGAAAGACTACAATACCCAGCAACCCTGGTACAGGAACTATCCTCCCCAGCAGCCTCCAGGGGAGACCCTTGACAAGGCCAGGGAGTTGTCCCCAGGGGTCAATCAGGAGAAGGAGGAACAGCTGAAAAGTGGGTGGGATGAGGAACCCATGGAGTGGCAAGATGCCGAGGAGAGAGAGAGAGAGAGAGAGGAGAGCCTGGAGGAACCAATGGACATAGCAGCATGGGCTCAATCATTGGGGAAAAAGCTGAGAAAGCAGGTGACCTCTTCGTATGGCAGCTGGGCTAAAAGAGGAAAGAAGAAGGGTCATGCGGGAGAAGGGTCAGTGATATTGAAGGTGTGATCCAAAAAGGGTGGGACCCATGCATCTCCCCAGAGAGAGTTCAGGCTGTTTTTTTGAACTGTGGATTACTGAACTATTCAGAGTAAAAAGTGTGTTGTTTTGGGGAGGGATTATTGTTTCCCCCTGTGTGAACTGCTCACAGCGAAAGAAAGCTGGCTTTTTTTTTTAACTGTTTGCCAGTGCACCGGGAGAAGACAGGTAGCCCTGGTTTCTTGTTTTGTGGTTTTTTTGACTGCAGTCTGCAGACGCTCTCCCCCCAGAGGGGGGAGGGGAGCCCTGGGCTGTAGGACTGCTTAAGGTGGAACAAACTGAGCTCTGGAAGCAGTGGGGTTTGTGTTGCTTTTTACCCTGCTGTGCTTATGCCCTGAGAAGGGAGAACAGTGGGGTTGTGTTTTGGATTCCTGTTTTATTTTGAATTGCTGGACTGTGAACCCCAAGGAAGTAAAAACTTGTTGATTTTCCTTTTGGAGTTTTTTGATTATCTTAAGCCCGGCACCGGGGGATTACAGTGGGCTATGAGGCTAGGCCTGAATCCTGTTCCTTAGCTGAAGTCTCCAAGGCAGAGGCAAGATCCTGAGAACCCCCATAGGAGGGACGGGTCTTTCACACTGTGCACAGAGTCCTAGCAATGTATAACTGTGCTTGTATAACTCACCAACCATGGCATCCCCCTCCCCCCCAGAGGGAGATGAGGTTGCTCTTCTGGGTACAGAGGTTCTTCGAGAGGCAGGGGGGGGGGCTTTCACGAGAGAGATGGATGTGCTTTGATGGGGAGAGGGGCGGTATAGGGCAGGCCCTGACAAATTGTCATTAAATCTAGGAGCCAGAGGAGCTAGCAGTTGAGTCTTCTCTTGACTCTCCTTCACTACCCCTTAAAAGTGCCTCTGCAAATCACTGGCAGAAGCCAGCAGTCTTCCTAACCAAAGCAGGCTGAAACAGTATGACAGTACCCTCTCCAAAGGTGAAACAAAGATGTAATTGCCTTTTGTTTCGCCAAATGGATATGTAGGAAATAAGTCAAATAAACCTATACCTCATGTTACCCTTATATATATATATTTTTTTTTTTTAATAGTAACATAGTAACATAGTAGATGACGGCAGAAAAAGACCTGCACGGTCCATCCAGTCTGCCCAACAAGACAACTCATGTGTGCTACTTTTTGTGTATACCCTACTTTGATTTGTACCTATGCTCTTCAGGGCACAGACCGTATAAGTTTGCCCAGCACTATCCCCGCCTCCCAACCACCAGCCCCGCCTCCCAACCACCGGCTCTGACACAGACCGTATAAGTCTGCCCAGCACTATCCCCGCCTCCCACCACCGGCTCTGGCACTGACCGTATAAGTCTGCCCAGCACTATCCCCGCCTCCCACCACCGGCTCTGGCACAGACCGTATAAGTCTGCCCAGCACTATCCCTGCCTCCCAACCTCCAGTCCCGCCTTCCACCACTGGCTCTGGCACAGACCGTATAAGTCTGCCCAGCACTAGCCCCGCCCCCCCCACCTCCCAACCTCCAGCTCGCCTCCCACTACTGGCTCTGGTGTACTGGTGTTAACTTATTATTTATTTATTATATTTAATTATATAAAGTGCTCAGTTCACACGTCACTCATAATAGACGTGACTGGCTGAGTAGAGAACCATCATCGCACCCTTGGCATTCTCAATAATACCGGATCGTCCGTAGTGAGCCTATAACGCTGATAATAACAGGGCAATTTACTTAATTGTGTATGCATATGTGTACATATTGCACCCGCTCATACATTAAAGTCCAGCTTTTCCTACATGAGCACGCAGTTGTGGAATGCATTACCACTTACCTTAAAAACAAATTATGAGCTAATCAATTTCCGTAAATCTCTGAAGACCTAACTATTCAACAAGGCATAACACAACGAGTAATAATTTAATTATAACACAACACCACTTCAACTTTACTCTGAATATTTTCTCGCTTTATCCATCTGCTTAATTCTATATCGTCATCCATGTACTCCATGTAACACCAATTGTTATCTTTTACTTCGGAATGGCGAATGCCATAACGGAATATTGTAAGCCACATTGAGCCTGCAAATAGGTGGGAAAATGTGGGATACAAATACAACAAATAAATAAAATAAATAAATTGCATAAGGATTAGAACAACATTCTGATGGCATAACCCAGATAATTAAGCCTCTGATAACAACCACAACTAAACAACTAAATAGCCCTACTAAGGGCTGAGTAAAGGTACTTATCTGCAAACTTGTTAAGTATAGTCATGAGTGCCAACTGCTCAAGGATGGATCCACACCCAGTTCAGAGAGTGCTTCCCCCAAACAGATCAATGTTCAATGTTCATAAAGCTTGAAACCAGAAAATATATAGTATCAAGATAAGTACAAAACTGTACATCCCATCGTCCTGTTAGTCCTTGACGCAAGCTGATCTATAACTGTATCGCTGTTAGTTCAAGCTGAGTTTCAAAGGGTCTTCATCAGGAGGATAACCTGTGGGAACTCCAAACGCTGCTCACCGTTAACAAACCTGCTCACCGTTTGGGGTGGTTTTATTTTTGGACATTATTTACATAATTATTGTGGAGGAGTGGCCTAGTGGTTAGGGTGGTGGACTTTGGTCCTGAGGAACTGAGTTCAATTCCCACTTCAAGCACAGGCAGCTCCTTGTGACTCTGGGCAAGTCACTTAACCCTCCATTGCCCCATGTAAGCCGCATTGAGCCTGCCATGAGTGGGAAAGCGCAGGGTACAAATGTAACCAAAATAAAATAGATACTATTGGAGATTCTACATGGAATGTTGCTACTATTGGACATTCTACATGGAATGTTGCTATTCCACTAGCAACATTCCATGTAGAAGGCTGCACAGGCTTCTATTTCTGTGAGTCTGACGTCCTGCACGGACGTCAGACTCACAGAAGCAGAAACCTGTGCGGCCACATTGGTGATCTGCAAGGGCCGACTTCTACATGGAATGTTGCTAGTGGAATAGCAACATTCCATGTAGAATCTCAAATAGTAGCAACAGTGGAGGAGTGGCCTAGTGGTTAGGGTGGTGGACTTTGGTCCTGAGAAACTGAGTTCGATTCCCACTTCAGGCACAGGCAGCTCCTTGTGACTCTGGGCAAGTCACTTAACCCTCCATTGCCCCATGTAAGCCGCATTGAGCCTGCCATGAGTGGGAAAGCGCGGGGTACAAATGTAACAAAAAAAAATAAAATAACAACAACAAAAAAATAATTATTATTGAATGACACCAACACCAATTTTTTTTTTCTTTACGCTGGGAGTGGAGGAGTAGCCTAGTGGTTAGTGCAGGGGACTTTGATCCTGGACACCTGGGCTCGATTCCCACTGCAACTTCTTGTGACTCTGCATAAATCACTTAACCCTCCATCGAAATAAGTACCTACTACATACAACAGATACATTTCTTTGACTGTAACCACAAAAAGGCAGTATATCAAGGTCTATCTCCTTGTAAAGGCAACACAATAAATAAATGAATTCTCTTTAAACAGGTACCATATCATACACACATTGGTATTCTTCTTGAAGAAGGAAAGCAACTAGTCATTACCTAGCCTGCAAACTTTTAGACTACAAACTGAGACCCGCGAGTATTTGGCAAATGTGCTTAAAATGAGAAAAAGCTTTGTCAATGCTTTGGAAATAAGGGGGAGAATATGTATTTGTGTTTATATTCCAGCTGCATCTCTCATTGCTCTCTTTCTCAATGTATTTTGTTTTTTGTACATATATGTAAAAGAGATGGGGATGTAGTGAATTATTTATTGGCTGGAAGTGCCTGCTCGGAATTCAGATGACTTGTTTTCACCCTGCGCTTTGCAGTCTAATAGCAGAACAGTAACCGAGAGCAAGGGGACCCCGCAGTGTACCCAGCAAAACCTTCTTCTATCATCCTCAAAGCATAGCTCTGAAAATCTTTCTTTTTATAAATCTAGCACCAGCATGTTTATCCAGACTCTCTCATTAGCAATGCAGGACTGGCAAGGAAATCTCAGTTCCTCCCCAGAGATTCCCCTGTGGGCAGCATGATACAAGAAACTCTTTTCCTGAGCAGAGAGCCAGCTCCTGCTGGAGAGTAAAAGGTAGGAAGCAAGCCTGCATTTGTCTGTGCAGGTTTGAAATGTGTTGAGCTGGCTCAGATGTTTTTTTTTTTTTTTTTTTGCTCACCAGGGAGGGAAGAAGATTTCTCAACATATACTTATGACTTTCCGGAACTATCTTACAGAACTCGGATGTCAGCAAAACATTTTAATTCTGCTATATCTGTCCTTATAGCCACTATTCTAGGAGTTAAGTTCTCTTGCAAAGTGAGTTAATCTCAAGGACAGAGTAACGTGGAGGGGCATAATCGAACTGGGCGCCGATCTTTAAGGGCGCCCATCTCTAAACCATGCCCCCGTCCCGCCTTCGGTACACTGCCGACCAGGGCTTTTTTTGAGGGGTTACTTGGGGGTACTGTCCTTATGTTGCAACTACTGGAGCTGCCATCAAAGCCCACTCCAGCCTATCCCAATCTGTCTTCTCATATACAGGACACAGGCCATAGAAGTTCGACAGGCACATTGGCCTCAAGTTCAAACTACCGGAGTTGCCATAGAAGCCCACTCCAACCTATCCTAATCTGTCTTGTCATAAAGTGGACATAGACTGTAGAGGTTCAACTGGAAATGTCCTCATGTTTTAACTCGTGAAGTTGCCGTTGAAGCCCTCTAAAGTCCATCCTGATCTGTTTTGCCATGAATGGGACATAGACTGTTGAAATCTGCTTGGCTTTGGCCTTAATTCATTCACAGCCAGAATTACCGTTTAAGCACCACTTGACACATCAACACACATGCAGTCATTTAAGTTTTGTTTTTTATACCATCCATTTTCTAATTAGGGATCTTCCCTAATTCCACAACCATTTTTCTCTCTACACTTCCCTCAGGAGGCCATTCCAGGCATCGACCACCCTCTCCATGAAAAAGAATTTCCTAACATTATTCCTAAGTCTACCATCCCGCAACCTCAATTCATGTCATTAGTCCAGTCTTGGGTTGGGTCAAAGACTGGAATCAGACTTGTTAGGACTTACTCAAAACTTGCTGAACTGGCTGAAGGCAGCTCAGATTGGTCAGACTCAGCTCAGGGTCAGGTCCAAGTCAGTTTAGGATTTACACCGATTTACAATACCTTGGAGGGAGTAGAAAAGATGAGAAGGGATCTCCAAATCTTAGAAGAATGGTTGAGGGTCTAGCAGTTAAAATTTAATGCCAAGAAGTGTAGAGTGATGCACTTGGGGTGCAGAAACTCTAAAGAGAGATACCGAATAGGAGGGGAGAGAATAGTAAACTCGACTCAAGAGAGAGACCTTGGGTTGTTGGTGTCTGAGGATCTGAAGGTGAAGAAACAATGTGACAAGGCGACGGCCGTGGCCAGAACGATGCTAGGCTGCGTAGAGAGGGCCATAACCAGCAGAAGAAAGGAGGTGTTGATGCCCCTCTACAAGTTGTTGGTGAGGCCCCACTTGGAGTATTGTGTTCAGTTTTGGAGGCCTTATCTTGCTAAAGGTGTAAAATGACTGGAAGCAGTGCAAAGAAAAGCTACAAAATGGTATGGGATTTGCGTTGCAAACCGTATGAGGAGAGACTTGCTGATCTGAACACGTATACCTTGGAAGAAAGGAGAAACAGGGGTGACATGATACAGACGTTCAAATATTTGAAAGGTATTAATCTGCAAACGAACCTTTTCTGAAGACGGGAAGGCAGTAGAATTAGAGGACATGAATTGAGGTTGAAGGGGGGCAGACTCAGGAGTAATATCAGGAAGTATTTTTTCACGGAGAGGGTGGTGGATATGTGGAATGCCCTACCGCGGGAGGTGGTGGGGGTGAAAATGGTAATTTAATTCAAACATGCATGGATAAACACAAAGGAATGGATCAGCGGAATCTTAGCGGAGTTTGGGTGGTAACGCTGGTAAATGGGAAGCAAAACCGGTGCTGGGCAGAATTCTATGGTCTACACCCTGATCGTGACTGAATAGGTAAGGATGGGCTGGAGTGTAAATTTTAAAGGGCTTCACCGTTAGCTTCAGAACTTAGTACAAGAAGAGTGCAGGGCAGATTTCTACGGTTTGTGCCCTGAGAAAAGCAAGGACAAATCAAATTCGGGTATAAAGTATCCCATACCATGTAAAATGAGTTTACCTTGTTGGACAGACTGGATGGACCGTACAGGTCTTTATCTACCGTCATTTACTATGTTACTATGTTACAATCAGTCAGCTAGCTCACATTTACACCAGTGTTTAGTTTCTCTAGTTCACATGGATTCAAAATCAACTCACAGTCACTCCAGATTCAGTTCAGACTCTTCTCAGTCCACAAATGATTAAAGTGAACTCAATCTGCCCCGTCCCCATTGGGTCTGAAGCAGTGCAGAGTTACAACATTCTACAACTGGGCTTCATGTGTTAGACATCCTGATGACATACTGAGTGCCAATTCTATAACACACTCCAAACTGGATATTTGTCCCAGCAACCTAATAAGGCTCGCTCCCCAACGCTTCATAACAGATCTTACATCATACATGAACTACATGTTGCAACATGGACTGTTCCCCAAGGACAAAGGCAATATACTTCTTACCCCTATACCCAAAGACAAAGAAAAAATTAAACGATACAACTAACTATCGACCAGTAGCATCTACCCCCATGGTAGTCAAACTAATGGAAAGTATGGTAACCAAACAACTTACCAACTACTTAAACAAATTCACTATACTACATGAATCACAGTTAGGATTTAGATCCAACCATAGCACTAAAACAGTTCTAATCACTCTCATAACCAAATTTAAACAATTAATTGCAACTGGAAACAATGTGCTTCTCCTACAATTTGACGTGTCCAGCGCGTTCAACATGGTCAGCCACCAAATACTCTCGAACATCTTGGACTACTTCGGGATTGGAGGAAATGTACTTAGATGGTTTGAAGGCTTCCTAACAGCAAGAACCTACCGAGAGATATCAAACTCAAAAACATCAAATCCATGGAAATCTGAATGCGGAGTTCCACAAGGATCACCGCTCTCATCAACTCTTTTTAACTTAATGATGACACCATTAGCCAAATCGCTCTCCAACCAAGGACTCAACACATACATTTATGTAGACGATGTCACGATATACATCCCGTTCAAACAAGATGTAACTGAAATCATAAATGAAATCACACGCAGCCTCCAAATAATGAACTCGTGGGCGGACACATTTCAACTAAAGCTAAACGCAGAAAAAACACAATGTCTCATCCTGTCCTCACAATACAATACAAACAAACCCAATACCATAAATACCCCAGACTACACCCTACCGGTCTCAGATAGCCTGAAAATTCTGGGAGTTACAATTGACCGAAATCTCACACTCGAAGATCATGCGTAAAATACAGCAAAGAAAATGTTCTACTCAATGTGGAAACTTAAAAGGATCAAACCTTTCTTCCCAAGGGAAGTATTCCGCAGCCTAGTACAATCAATGGTACTAAGCCATCTAGACTACTGCAATGCCATTTATGCCGGCTGCAAAGAACAAATCATTAAGAAACTTCAAACCGCTGAAAACACAGCAGCCAGACTCATATTTGGGAAAGCGAAATATGAAAGCGCCAAACCCCTAAGAGAAAAACTACACTGGCTCCCACTAAAAGAACGAATTGCATTCAAAGTCTGCACCCTGGTCCACAAAATCGTTCACGGGGAAGCCCCGACCTACATGTTAGACCTTATAGACCTGCCTACTAGGAACGCAAAAAGATCAGCACGCACATTCCTCAATTTCCACTACCCCAACTGCAAAGGGCTAAAATATAAATCCACATATGCGACCAGTTTCTCATACATCTGTACCCAGCTATGGAACGCACTACTGAAGGCCATAAAAACAACGCAAGACCTAACTATCTTCCGAAGACTACTGAAAACAGATCTGTTCAAGAAGGCATACCACAAACATCCATCTAAAATACTAAAAAATAAGAATGTACACGACCTAGACGCAACCGAAATCTTATCACTTGACTGGTTAACCTCTTTGCTATTAGTGAACAAGCACTATCACTTTTATCCCTATGTCGAATATGGTCTCTCCATAGTCGATGACCTAATGTATGTTATAATCCAATTATCACTCAGGAACCTGCATGCAATACCATAATGTATTCTTCTTTACCATGTATGTACGCACCATGAACTGTTCCATGTATGTTATGTTCCATCTATGTTACTATGTATGTACACACCTTAATGCAACACCATTTGTAATTCTGTTACCCAGAAATGGCAACCGCCATTACGGCAAATGTAAGCCACATTGAGCCTGCAAATTGGTCGGAAAATGTGGGATACAAATGCTACAAATAAATAAATAAATAAATAATGGCAGCCATGCACACAAAGGTCCTTATAGAACACAGACATAAACCAACATTTGTGCACACAGATGTGCTCACACCAAGTCAAGGGCAGGTGTAACTGGGCACACCTAAGTGCTACATGACATGGGTGTGAGATATAGTATTCTGTGAGTTATATGTGGAGGCGTGGTCTAGTGGTTAAAACACTGGTCTTGCGATCCAGAAGTGGCCGGTTCAAATCCCACTACTGCTCCTTGTGGTCTTGGGCAAGTCACTTAACCCTCCATTGCCTCAGGTATAAACTTAGATTGTGAGCCCTCCTGGGACAGAGAAATATCCAGAGTACCTGAATGTAACTCACCTTGAGCTACTATTGAATAAGGTGTGAGCAAAATCCAAATAAATAAATATTTGAGAATCTACATGGAATGTTGCTACTATTTGAGATTCAACACAGAATGTTGGTAGTGGTCTAGTAATAGCATATTTTAAAAATCCACTCTTCAAATGTATAGATCTGCAGCACACACACACAGTTTCAAAAGGTTGTGATTTGGAAGAGTTGGAAAAATGTGTGTGTATTACTAATTTTGTCCTGGCAACAGTTTCTCCTTTTTGGGCAGCCAGCTTTGGAACGCTCTACCAAGATCCATCCGAATAATCAACGACCATCTGCCCTTCAGAAAAATGTTGAAGACCCACCTCTTCAAGAAAGCTTACCCTAATGACCCAACTTAACTCTTTAAGCCCACCCACATGATTCCTGTCCTGACGATTATTATACCTTAGACCAGTGATGGGCAACCTTTTGAGCTTGGTGTGTCAAAATTCGCCAAAAAACCGAGCATAACTCGGGTGGTGTGTCACTTCGAGAAAAAAACCATAATTTCGCGATATTTATAGTTTAAATAACAAAAATGTATAATTGTAATATAAAACTGTATTTAATAAACCAAAAACTAATTATTTAACTTACCTACTTAGTGACTTCTTTGTTCATCTGTCAGTCGGTTTCTTTTGTTGGTCTTGATATTATTTAACTTGTGTGGGGTGCCATGAACTAAGATAAGTGAGGGGGAGGGGGAATTCTTTAACTAATCTGCCTATTAGTGACTTTTTTGTTGCTGAATTTCATTGGCTAAATCTTCAATTGAAGGTTGGTATTTTGTACACTTCAAGCCCAAGCAAGCACTACTAACTTCATCTGTCAATCTGTTTCTTTTGTTGGTTTTGATATTATTTAACGCTGAGAATAAGGTTTCACAAAAGTACGTAGAGGGAAAAATTGTGAGTAAAGCCATTGCTATATTTTTCAGGGTGCTAAAAGTGTCTGGTAATCGGATCCAGGCACTCCAAATTTCCTGGTAACTCAGATATTCTCTTAATAATTGCATCTTTATTCTGCATATCGTGAAATAGAACTGGTGCACATCTTAGGAGAGTTTCTTTAATAAATTCTCCCTCACTGAGTGCTTTTCCATGCTGAGCTATGGAGTGAGCAATGCTCAAACTTGCAGATGTTAAATTTGTAGAACCTTTTACAAATTTAAGGATGGACTTAGATTGGCTCTTATAAAAGTGTAGCTGCCTGGAAATGTATTCCTTCCTTTCATCCTCACTTTTTTCAAGAGCTGGGAATGATTAGTTTCAAAATGTCTATTTATATTCCACGTTCTGCTTACTACCGTTTCAGTACATAGAATGCAAAATGATCTGCCATTTTTTTCTATAATGCCATACATCTCGGTCCATGTCTCTTGAAAGGGTCGGCTACTGCTACTACCACTTCCTTTACTTAACCTTGGTTTTTTATTTTTTGGGTTCTCCATCAGGGGGGCAGAGACAGAAGATAGAATTATAGATAGCCTGTTAGCCCTGCAGGCAATTAGGGGTTAACTAGCCTAACTGACCACCTTATGTAAATTAAGATGGCTGCCGCTATTTCTAATGGCGGGAAACGGCACCCATAGCACATGCCCTCGCCTCTCCCAGCCTCCCCCTCACCTATCTCAGTAATGGTGGTCAATTACAAATCCACGACACCCCAGAACAGTAGATTGGATGATGGTTGCTGGTAATGGTGATCACAGGGCCCTCAGAGATGCGTCCCCCACGGCATTCCGCTGCTCTCTGCTCCGCCGGCCGGAAGTGAGGAGCCGGGGCAGAGGGAGCAGCAGGGAGGGAGCCAATAGGAGCGCACACGGCACACCCCCAGCGGGTAAACATGCACCGGGTGATTTCGCCGGGGGGGGGGGGGGGAGGTCGCGCTGCACCGGGGGGGAGGGGGGGCGCATCGGCGATCCGCCCCGGGTGTCAGCAAGGAACTCCGCTGCTTCTCTGTATGCGGCCACATGCGGCCACGTGTCACTGAAAATGGCTACGCGTGTCAGTACTGACACGCGTGTCATAGGTTCGCCATCAGGGCCTTAGACCATGTCTCCCAATCCCCTTATGCTCCCCAAATCTTGTCTTCTCCATTCTTCCTACACCTTACCTCTCCCTATCTCCTTCCTTCCCTATCTCCTTTCCTTTTGCACATCTTTGTTTACCTCTCCATGTTCAATTTACATATCCTTAAAACCCCACTATGCTATGTTTACTACAATTTGTAATATTCTCATTCAAAACTTGTAATTCTATTTACTATGTAAGCCGCATTGAACCTGCAATGTGTGGGAACGCGCAGGGTACAAATGTAATAAATAAATAAACAAACAAACACATGCATTCCTAAAAATAATCTAAATGTTGTGATTTACACTTGCCGGGATGCCAGCATAAGTATCAGCCTAAAATTGGCCTATTTGTGCATAATTTGTGTTAGCTGAGGGTTTGACACCAAATAAGCTTATGACGAATACATAAATTCTTTTAGATAAAATTTAAGAGCAATGATGGCCATATAACATTTGTACTGATATCTGCCACTGCTGGATATATTGTATAATTTTGTATTTGTACAAATTTATACTTGCTATTTTGACTGCATGTTATGTAAGTAATCTCTCTCTGCCCTGTGAGCGTCAGGGTGGGTTACTATGAATAAATTTAGGACTGATTTCTGAGGTCAGGGCTGGGACCAGCACAAGGCTAGCACAGTAATTCACTCACTCAGCACATTTCTCACAGACAATAATTCAGTCCAGGCCAGAATATATATTCTAAACTATAAAAAGGTTTACTCTACTTGGGTATTCAGGCTTCAGAATAGTTATGGTCGCTGCATGTCAAAAAAGGTATAGTGGAATTAGAGAAGGTACAGAGAAGGGTGACAAAAGGATAAAGGGGATGGGACGACTTCCCTATGAGGAAAGGCTAAAGCGGCTAGGGCTCTTCAGCTTGGAGAAAAGGCGGCTGAGGGGAGATATGATAGAGGTCTATAAAATAATGAGTGGAGTTGAACGGGTAGATGTGAAGCGTCTGTTCACGCTTTCCAAAAATACTAGGACTAGGGGGCATGCGATCAAACTACAGTGTAGTACATTTAAAACAAATCGGAGAAACTTTTTCTTCACTCAACGTGTAATTAAACTCTGGTATTCGTTGCCAGAGAATGTGGTAAAGGCAGTTAGCTTTTAAAAAGGTTTGGACGGCTTCCTAAAGGAAAAGTCCATAGACCGTTATTAAATGGACCTGGGGAAAATCCACTGTTTCTGGGATAAGCAGCATAAAATGTTTTGTACTTTTTGGGGATCTTGCCGGGTACTTGTGACCTGGATTGGACACTGTTGGAAACAGGATGCTGGGCTTGATGGACCTTTGGTCTGTCCCAGTGTGGCAACACTTATGTACTTGGGATTCTGAAAGGAATCTTGCTATTCTTTGGGGTTCCAAATGGAATGTGGCTACTCTTTGAAATTCTGCATGGAATCTTGCTATTCTTTAGAATTCTAGAATCTTGCTATTCTTTGGAGTTCTACATGGAACGTTGCTACTATTGGGTACTTGTGACCTGGATTGGACACTGTTGGAAACAGGATGCTGGGCTCGATGGACCTTTGGTCTTTCCCAGTATGGCAATACTCATGTAGCAACTATTTACAGAAAATTGATCTTGATTGTTCGTTATTTTCAGTTACAAAAGTCCACCGTAAAGGAGGCTTTCCTCAGAGGGATATCTGCTGGTGAAATCGTTACCTTGGCAGATATTCCTGGGGCTCTCTCTTAACCCTATTACTCCTTCTCAGGCTGGATTATGTAACATCTTTCATACTTTCCGTTTCTGCTCCTTTGCAGGCAATGGCAGTGAAATGGTTCCCTGCACCAGGGTTTACCTGAAGCCATTTGAATGATGCAGTTGCTAGGGGCAAGAGCAAGTGAGGGTTTGATCCTGCCCCTATTGCCCTGACAGAAACACCATAGTAACATAGTAGATGACAGCAGAAAAAGACCTGCACAGTCCATCCAGTCTGCCCAACAAGACAACTCATGTGTGCTACTTTTTGTGTATACCCTACTTTGATTTGTACCTGTGCTCTTCAGGGCACAGACCGTACAAGTCTGCCCAGCACTATCCCCGCCTCCCAACCACCAGCCCCTCCTCCCAACCACCGGCTCTGGCACAGACCGTATAAGTCTACCCAGCACTATCCTCACCTCCCAACCACCAGCCCCGCCTCCCAACCACTAGCTCTGGCACAGACCGTATAAGTCTACCCAGCACTATCCCCGCCTCCCAACCACCAGCCCCGCCTCCCAACCACCGGCTCTGGCACAGACCATATAAGTCTGCCCAGCACTATCCCCGCCTCCCAACCACCAGCCCCGCCTCCCAACCACCGGCTCTGGCACAGACCGTATAAGTCTGCCCAGCACTATCCCCGCCTCCCACCACCTGCTCTGGCACAGACCATATAAGTCTGCCCAGCACTATCCCCGCCTCCCAACCACCAGCCCCGCCTCCCAACCACCGGCTCTGGCACAGACCGTATAAGTCTGCACAGCACTATCCCCGCCTCCCACCACCTGCTCTGGCACAGACCATATAAGTCTGCCCAGCACTATCCCCGCCTCCCAACCACCAGCCCTGCCTCCCAACCACCGGCTCTGGCACAGACCGTATAAGTCTGCCCAGCACTATCCCCGCCTCCCACCACCTGCTCTGGCACAGACCATATAAGTCTGCCCAGCACTATCCCCGCCTCCCAACCACCAGCCCCGCCTCCCAACCACCGGCTCTGGCACAGACCGTATAAGTCTGCCCAGCACTATCCCCGCCTCCCACCACCTGCTCTGGCACAGACCATATAAGTCTGCCCAGCACTATCCCCGCCTCCCACCACCGGCTCTGGCACAGACCGTATAAGTCTGCCCAGCACTATCCCCGCCTCCCAACCACCAGCCCCGCCTCCCAACCACCAGCTCTGGCACAGACCGTATAAGTCCGCCCAGCACTATCCCTGCCTCCCACCACCTGCTCTGGCACAGACCGTGTAAGTCTGCCCAGCACTATCCCCGCCTCCCACCACCTGCTCTGGCACAGACCATATAAGTCTGCCCAGCACTATCCCCGCCTCCCAACCACCAGCCCCGCCTCCCAACCACCGGCTCTGGCACAGACCGTATAAGTCTGCCCAGCACTATCCCCGCCTCCCACCACCTGCTCTGGCACAGACCGTATAAGTCTGCCCAGCACTATCCCCGCCTCCCAACCACCAGCCCCGCCTCCCAACCACCGGCTCTGGCACAGACCGTATAAGTCTGCCCAGCACTATCCCCGCCTCCCACCACCGGCTCTGGCACAGACTGTATAAGTCTGCCCCGCACTATCCCCACCTCCCAACCTCCAGCCCCGCCTCCCACTACCGGCTCTGCTATCCAATCTCGGTTAAGCTCCTGAGGATCCATTCCTTCTGAACAGGATTCCTTTATGTTTATCCCACGCATGTTTGAATTCCGTTACCGTTTTCATCTCCACCACCTCCCGCGGGAGGGCATTCCAAGCATCCAACACTCTCTCCGTGAAGAAATATTTCCATGACTTCCAGAGATCTGAGGTAGGCACGGGGGTAGCGGATAGGGATGGGATGGTAGGGGGGCTCTTGATGTCACAGGCTGGGGGGAGGGGGATCAGAAGGAAGGTGCTGTTGTGAGAGGATTGGAGGGGGCTAAAGGTCCCTACTGAATGTTAAGTGGGTGTCGGATGTCTTATTTGGACCCCGGCTGAATATCGGATGGGACCTGAATAAGCTCCAGCGGTCAGTGCCAGTATGATTGCCACTGGATATTCAATGGGGATAATTTAGCCAGCAACGGTCAGCATTTAAAAAAACACTGACCGCCAGCACATGAATATCAGCCAGTAGCTTGTTTTGAAAATGGGGACCATTGCTTTTATAACAGAGGAGTACAATAAATGCCTTTTTACACTCTTTACATAGGCATCTTATTATGAAATTACTGCATATAAACATAAAAAGGTCGATATTCCACATGGTTTAGCTGGGCAGGTGAGGCCTCTGTCTGGTTAAAACACGCTGACTGTGTCAGGAACCCCTAGTGAGCAATACTTAACCAGTGTTGCTATGCTCATATTAGCCCTCTCCTCATGTCACTTCACTGGCTCCTTATCCATTTCCGCATACAGTTCAAACTCCTCTTGTTGACCTATAAGTGCATTCACTCTGCAGCTCCTCAGTACCTCTCCACTCTCATCTCTCCCTACATTCCTCCCCGGGAACTCCGCTCACTGGGTTAATCTCTCTTATCTGTACCCTTCTCCTCCCCCGCTAACTCCAGACTCCGTTCCTTTTATCTTGCTGAAACATATGCCTGGAATAGACTTCCTGAGCCGGTACGTCAAGCTCCATCTCTATCTGTCTTCAAATCTAAGCTAAAAGCCCACCTGTTTGATGCTGCTTTTAACTCCTAAATCTTACTCACTTGTTCAGTGCCCATATTTTATCATTCCCACCTTATCCCTTATCTCTTGTTTGTCCTGTTTGTCTGTCCTAATTAGATTGTAAGCTCTGTCAAGCAAGGACTGTCTTTTCATGTTCAAGTGTACAGCGCTGCGTACGTCTAGTAGCGCTATAGAAATGATAAGTAGTAGTAGTCTTTAGGATTCCGGAATCTTGCTATTCTTTGGGTTCCGGAATGTTGCTACTCTTTAGGATTCCGCACAGAATCTTGCTACTCTTTGGGATTCCGGAATCTTGCTACCCTTTGTCCTTATCCCTTATTTGTCCTGTTTGTCCTAATTAGATTGTAAGCTCTGTCGAGGAGGGACTGTCTCTTCATTTTCAAGTGTACAGTGCTGCGTACGTCTAGTAGCGTTATAGAAATGATAAGTAGTAGTAGTAGTCTTTAGGATTCCGGAATCTTGCTATTCTTTGGGTTCCAGAATGTTGCTACTCTTTAGGATTCCGCACAGAATCTTGCTACTCTTTGGGATTCCGCACAGAATCTTGCTACTCTTTGGGATTCCGGAATCTTGCTACCCTTTGTCCTTATCCCTTATTTGTCCTGTTTGTCCTAATTAGATTGTAAGCTCTGTCGAGCAGGGACTGTCTCTTCATGTTCAAGTGTACAGCGCTGCGTACGTCTAGTAGCGCAAATGATAAGTAGTAGTAGTAGTCTTCGGGATTCTGGAATCTTGCTACTCTTAGGGATTCCGGAATCTTGATACTCTTTGGGATTCTGTGTGGAATCTTGCTACTCTTAGGGATTCCGGAATCTTGTTACTCTTTGGGATTCTGCATGGAATCTTGCTACTCTTAGGGATTCCAGAATCTTGCTACTCTTTGTCCTTATTTGTCCTGTTTGTCTGTCCTAATTAGAATGTAAGCTCTGTCGAGCAGGAACTGTCTCTTCATGTTCAAGTGTACAGCGCTTCGTACGTCTAGTAGTGCTATAGAAATGATAAGTAGTAGTAGTACTGTCCTAAGATAACCTTGTAGCTTTCAGCGATGCAAGGATAACTCCCAGCTCTGCCTTAAACCCCACCCCCGACCTGTCCCAGCACTCATCTTTTTGCTGTCCTCAGTCAACTGGGTACCACAACTGAATATCAAAGATGCTCAAATAACTCCCAGCTCGGCCCCTGGAATGCTCCGGCACTAACCTTTTCGCTGCCCTAATTTAAAAAGAGATAAGTTACCTGGGCCCCTCTGCTGAATCTGGACAGCCCCTGGGTAACCGCCAGAGATCATCCCAGTGCCTGGATATTCAGCGCCTTTATCCGGATAGGGGCTGGAATGAAATATTTGGGTCTAATATAAACAGCGGCAGTTAACGTTTAGAGAGATGCTGAATACTGACCGGAAGGCTTTTCCGACTTAGCTGCAGTGCTAACAATAGCAGCTGATTTCTTTCTGAAATGTCCAGCCAAGTAGGCGATTAACTGTCAGGGAGTTCATTGCAAGTTTAGAACCTCGTTGATGAAAGAGCAGGTTGGTGGTGGCTGGTACCTTGCAATCAGAGCTGGTGATGGTTAAGTGTCTGTTGTAGCTGCTGTTATTGTATAGCACAAGTGAGGATTTAGTAGGTTATATGAAAAGGGAAGGCTGACAATCGGTATAATTTCTTGCTTTATTTTTTTTTTTAATTATTTCCTTTCTTTGCTCTCTCTTTTGTGTGCGGTGGAAGGCTGTAGATGTTGTAAGCTATTTTCCCTAGAGCTTTCATTTGGCTTAACTGTATTGTTGTTAATTCTCTTGATTAATTTTTCTGTCAAGGTGTAATTATAGTTGCCTTGAAATGTAAAAACGGGCCAGCCTGGTGTTCGGTGGTATGCGCTGTGCGCTCCCATACAGAAGGTTCCCCAATTTGATTGCTGGATCACAACTTTCATGCCCTTGTCAGCAGGAGCTGGGGGAGGCTAAAGAAGCAGCATTAACAGCCTCAGAAGATAGGGGGAGCTATAGCACCTTCATACCCTGAAATTTAGACAGCCAATCAGGGCTCATTTACAAAACGTATATCCTACCACATCCAGATTTGTCCTAGACAGATTACAAATTAAACATTAATGCTTTTGTTGAAACATCACAGATTGTTATATGTAAAAAAAAAATCCTTAAGAATGCAGCAGATAATATAAATAAATAAAAAGATCAGATTCCAAAGAAAACCAGGCTACATGTCCTTCAGCCCAGGATGGCCAATACAGCAGAAACATAGCCACACATGATTTGGGGGGGGGGGGGGGGGGTCCAGTGGTTAACATGGATGGGCAGTAGGCTCTCCATTCCCCTTGCCTGCCCTGCTCCACTATTAAAATGAAAAGTGCTTATTTATGCATGCATGCATTCTTGCATCCCACTATTATCCAAAACCAAGTTTTGGTTCAAAGTGGCTTCCAATTTATGTTCTGGTTTAGGTTACAATTGTCTTCTGGTGGAAGTTGTGATATTTATTTATTTGGATTTTTGCTCACACCTTTTTCAGTAGTAGCTCAAGGTGAGTTACATCCAGGTACTCTGGATATTTCTCTGTCGCAGGAGGGCTGACAATCTAAGTTTGTACCTGAGGCAATGGAGGGTTAAGTGACTTACCCAAGATCACAAGGAACAGCAGTGGGAGTTGAACTGGCCACCTCTGGATTGCAAGACCGGTGCTCTAACCGCTAGGCCACTCCTCCACTCAGGGCCGGTCTTAGGGTGAGGCAACCAAGGCAACCACATAGGGCTTCGTGCTCAAGGGGGCCCCGTGCAGTGCGCCTAAAGTCGCCCCGCTCCGACCGCCCGAGCTCCAGTCCCCCCTCCTGAGTCCCTCTTAATTTTAAAAGTTACCTTGTCGATATCGGGTTACAGCGGCCGGCAGGTAGCAACAGCAGTGAAAAGCGTGCAAGCTGCTCGGCGCTTTGGGAGCCTTCCTTTCCCTCTCTCAGGTGGGCAGGACCAGAGCTGAGAGAGGGAAAGGAAGGCTCCCAAAGCGCCGAGCGGCTCGCACGCTTTTCACTGCTGCTGCTACCTGCCGGCCGCTGTAACCCGACGTCGACGAGGTAACTTTTAAAATTCAGACGGGGGGGGGGGGGGGGGGGGGTGACAGGGAGGGTGTAGCAGTACAAGCGTGGTGGGACTGGAGGTGCAACTTGTAAATTTCCCAGCTTCTGTTATTCACTAAACTGTGCTGATAGGAAGAGAGGACTGTAAACAGAGTAAATTCCCTTTGACCTTTGCAGTCTCCAGTTCTGCCTAAAGTCAGTACTTGATGCTTAGGTCCTGATCTTCCAGATCACCAGATCTCTTTGTTTCACTTTGGATGTTCTGTAAAGATAAAGGTAGTCCCTTGTATGCAAGTAGCAAATCGCAAGCAACTGTGAGTGCTGCCACCTGCGTGACAGTTCCTTGGCAAACTATTAGCAGGGTAGTTTGCTTTACCTTCCACAGTCATCATTCTTCCTCTCGATAAGGAGGGGGGCCTTGAAGCTGGGAGGGAGGGAGGGGGGCGAGCCCTGGAGCTTGGGGGCCTTGGAACTGGGAGGGAGCTCAGAGGGGATGGCCCGGGAGCTCGGAGGGAGGGAGGGGTGGCCGCCCTGGAGCTAGGGTGGGGGTGGAGCTAGGGTGGGGGCGAGCTAGGATGGGGCCCCATCAAATTGGTCTGCGTAGGGCCCGCACTTGCCAAGACCGGCCCTGCCTCCACTCCCCAAACTAAATGTTGATTTACATTTAGGAGGTGGGGATCCCCAACCCCTGCCAGCTGACGCGTTTGTCCCACGCTGGTCTCACATTGCCTGTCCTATTTTCAGTCATGCCGTGCATGCTTGTGTTAATGAAACTGAGTATGCACGAAGTGTCACGCATGCTCAGTTTCACTAAAACGAGAGTGCATGGCGCGACTGAAAAGAGCAGGGTAGGCAATGCAGCGAAACCAGCGCGGGACAAATGCTTCAGCTGGCGGGGTTCGGGGACCCCCGCCAGCCAAACTGGGAGCCCCAGAGCCAATTTTTGGGGCCCAGGCCCTCATCGCCCTCCGTAGCTACACCACTGGCTCTAATGTGCACCTATTAAAAGTATTTCACTTGTATGGTGCTGACATTGTGAGAATTTTATCTGTCATGTGAATGTTCTTTCACTTTTTCTGTTGTATGTTTATTTTACAGTGCTGTTAAATGTTTATATTTTTCAAACTGTAACATGTTAGTCATATTACTAAGATTCAATTTGTCATCTCTAAGTTTATCTTATTTTATTTATTTAGATTTTGCTCACACGTTTTTCAGTTGCAGCTCAAGGTGAGTTACATTCAGGTATACAAGGTATTTTCCTGTTCTGGAGGGCTCACAATCTGTGTATCTGAGGCAATGGAGCGTTAAGTGACTTGCCCAAGATCACAAGCAGCAGCAGGAGGATTCGAAACCAGGAACCCCTGGATGTCAAATCTGG
Source organism: Microcaecilia unicolor (assembly GCF_901765095.1). Taxonomy (NCBI): domain Eukaryota; kingdom Metazoa; phylum Chordata; class Amphibia; order Gymnophiona; family Siphonopidae; genus Microcaecilia; species Microcaecilia unicolor. The sequence continues at coordinate 66,400 of NW_021963424.1, forward strand.
TGATCTAACCACCAGCTTACTCCTCCACTCCACTCATTAATTGTATTAACGCTTATATTTAATTATTTTTGTACACTTTGGTGACAAATCCATCTGAAGTGTTGTTTATTTCTACTATGGACAGGTACTGTGACAGACCTACACAAATTCATGATTTGGCTCAATAGCTGTGATGACAATATTCAGTTCACTGAACAACATTCATAGAAATGCATCCATTATTTAGATGTAGAAATAAACAACACTTCAGATGGATTTGTCACCAAAGTGTACAAAAAAGAGACAGACAGGAATACCTTTTTACACAGCTCCAGCTGTCACCCTATACATTTGAAAGAGAGTCTTCCTTTCTCACAAATGCTGAGGATTAGACGCATATGTTCTGATTTCCAGACTTTCAAAATTCAAGCCAACAACCTCATGTCAAACTTATTGGACAGAGGCTACAGCAGATCCATTTTGAAGAAAGCATATCGGAGGGCCAAATACAACAATAGGAGTTTGCTTCTCTCCAAGCATATGAAACATCAAGAAGATGGTAAATTCACCATGGTAATGCAATATAGTGAGCAACAATGATTAAAAAGAGATGGGAAATCATGAAGACCACACACACCTTTGAAAATCTAGACCTGCGGGTAGCCTTCTCGAGAACGAGAAATATCAAAGAGATCGTAAGCCCTGCAGACACCAGACTATTATTTGACAAAGATTCAACTAAAATTCGTGGTCACTTTAAATGTGGCCACTGTCAGATCTGCAGTATCACTACTCAAACTAAACAAATCATGAATCCGAAGACCAAAAAAATCTATAATTTAGTGCATTTTACAAATTGCCTTTCTGACCACGTAGTATATTGTCTGACGTGCCCCTGTAATAAAAAATATATAGGGATGACCACGAGACCTTTAAAGGTCAGAATACTTGAACACCGATCCAACCTCAGAAGGTTAGCGATCAAGGAACCCGTTGTTGAACACTGTATTCAATATAAACATAAATTTGAAGATTTACAATGCGTTGTAATTGATTGGATCAAACCGCCACATCGGGGCGGCAACCGCAAGCTAACATTAGCAAGGAAAGAAGCTAAGCTGATTTTTGAATGGGACACTCTAGAGCCCAATGGGCTGAACAATTCAATTGATTGGTTCAATTTTTACTAGCGTTCAATACGTCATGGTGACGACAGTATTTTAATCAGCTGTTCGAACGTGAACGCTGAGGCGCCATTTTGAAAAAGTTCACGCCTTCAATTCAGTATGTCTGTCCGTGGTGTGATTTTCTTTGTGTTTTACACTTTCATTTTTTCTTTGACAGCAATTTATAATTGTATGCAATGTCTGTTTCAGATTCCAGCACATTAGCACTCCGTTCCTGATGAAGCCGTGGTCTTAGGTGAAACGGTGATCCCCGTCGAACGGACAAAGAAGAGTGCTTAAATTCAATTTAAAAGCTAAGTCTTTTTTTGCTGATTTTTCGGGTCATGAGTGGGGCCTGATTAATCTTTGCTGTCAGTTAAGGTTGAGGCTTGTAAATTTATAGCCCTGAGGTTACAGAGTTTTTTGCCCAATGATAGAAACGCTGCATGAGTTATAAATTGAACCATATATAACCTTGCACCAAACCGCAGACACTTTTTGCCAGCGGTTTCTGAGGGCTTTTTCTCTGTTATACCAATACAACACTAATAATTTAGGCTGTAGCTTCCACTTTATATTTCAAGCTTTACCTGCTGTACACTACCTTGGGCGAATCTCATCATAAAGGTGGTTAATAAATCCTAATAAATAAACAAACTAGTAAGGTGTGGTAACATGAGAGAGGGCAGGCCTGGAGCCAGGCCAAACTGGAGCCACACAACGGGTGCAGGAAAGGGAAAACACCATTTATTACAAGTATTGGGGAGGGTCCTGTTCCCTTCACAGGTGATGGAAAAGTCAAACACAAAACTAGTCTGCAACCATAGCAATGTTCTGGGGTGGCCTGATCCTGCAGGGCCACAGCGTATTTTACCGTTTCTCAGTCTGGCGGCATGCTTCACTTGTCTCTGGCCTGGTTCCCCAGAGTTATCAGTGTAATGTCCAGCAGTTACCTGGGTCAAACATCTAAAGTTGCAAGGTTCTAAGCTGGACTTGGCCTACCTGACTGCAGCAGCTACAGTTCACATGTTGGTGGTGGATGGAAATGCAGTTGACCGTCGCTGCTTCCTTCTGGACCTCCTTAACGTATTTTACCGTTTCTCAGTCTGGAGGCATGCTTCACTTGTCTCTGGCCTGGTTCCCCAGAGTTATCAGTGTAATGTCCAGCAGTTACCTGGGTCAAACATCTAAAGTTGCAAGGTTCTAAGCTGGACTTGGCCTACCTGACTGCAGCAGCTACAGTTCACATGTTGGTGGTGGATGGAAATGCAGTTGAGTGTCGCTGCTTCCTTCTGGACCTCTGGCCTGGTTCCCCAGAGTTATCAGTGTAATGTCCAGCAGTTACTTGGGTCAAACATCCAAAGGTGCAAGGTTCTAAGCTGGACTTGGCCTACCTGACTGCAGCAGCTACAGTTCACATGTTGGTGGTGGATGGAAATGCAGTTGACCATCGCTGCTTCCTTCTGGACCTCCTTAACCTAGCTGTGCTCCGAGTTTTCATACATACTGGACCACGTCCTCCTGCCTCTATCCCTCCCATGCCACTTCCCTCTTACGTGGGACTGTAGGTTTTAAGGTGATTCTGACACTATGAGGGTCTATTTTTAAGGGACTAGTTTAAGCGTCTTATAGCGTCCCTCACATAAGCACAATGGTATACTGCATATTAATTCCCATGGCAACTGCACAAGCTCAACCCTCCCTGACTCCAAGAACACCTCCAGTCATCGAAGATCAAGTCATGGGCGTTCAGGCTTTACTTATATACATTTATATGTATCTAGAGCACATCATCTTAGAAGCACCTGTTTCTACACCAGAAATAGCTTTTAAAATTGACCTCCACATAAGCAACTAGCTGAAGACATTCAGCCCATTTTCTCGTGCTACAAGAAAAAAGTTCCTTCTTGCATGAGAGATATTTGGCTTTTTTCCCATAATGATTTATTATGCCGCATAATTTTTTGCAGTCTTGCACTTTTCACAAAATTGAGGTCTCTGTGTCTAGGGGTTGAACCTTTGATAAATAAAACTCAATATCTCTAACAAAACTGATTCAGATTGTCTAAATCTGGTCACAGGGAAGGATAAAGAGAAAAGGGGAGGAATAAAGAGGCAAAGAAAGATGATATCATTTGCAGAATGCTAAACCACACAAAGGTTTGAGAATTAGCAACAGAGATGTGAAACAAGCTGAAATGTGTACACTTCTCAGGGGTAAGTCTGCAGAGAAAGCACCAAACACACTCAAAAAATGATCAGAATACAGCATTTACATCCTTAAGGGGCCCTTTCTCTAAGCCGCATAAGCGTCCACGCGCACCCAACACGCGCCAAAATGGAGTTACTGCCCGGCTACGGCGTGGTTCTTGCGGAAATTTCAATTATTTTTAGACGTGCCTATCGGACACGCGCCAAGTGGCATTTGACACACGTTGGTCATTACCGAACAGTTTCCACGTGAGACTTTACCACTAAGTCAATCGCTGGTGGTAAGGTTCTCAGACCCAACATGGACACGCACCAATTTTGATCTTGACCCACATCCATTTTCGGCAACATTTTTTTTAAAAAGGCCTTTTTTTTTTTACAGGCGTGCTGAAAAATGGACCTGCGCGTGCCCAAAACCCACGCCTACACTACCGCAGACCATTTAAAAGGACCCCTAAGTGTGTACCTGCACAGACAATGCCAATACTCTGGCTGGAGTTGGTCTATATTTATTTTATCACATTTGTATCCCACTTTTTTCCCACTGATTGCAGGCTCAAAGTGGCTTACAATAGTACTGTAATAAAGTTGCAATGCAAATAAGTACAGTTTTGCAAATTGAGAAACAAGGTATGAATAACATTTCAACAATAGTTATTAAGTAAAATAGAATTAACAATAATCAATAAAATGAGGAAGATTAGATAATAACGTGTAATTAGTGTCCATTGGGTCATATGATGGTAAAGTATAATTCTGATTAAGTTCAACCTGGGGAATAAGCCTTCTTAAACAATACTGATTTCAATGATTTCCTCAAGTTTAGGTAGTTCTGGGTAGATTTTACTGGTTTGGGTAGCGCATTCCACAGCTGAGTGCCAATGTAAGTGAAATCTGAGGCGTAAATTGATTTATATTTCAAGCCATTACAGTCTGGATAGCTTAAGTTCAAATATGATCGTGAGGTACTGGATCTGTTTCTGGGTGGTAAGTCAACCATTTCAAGCATACATTCAGGTACCTCACCGTAGATTATCCTGTGAATTAATGTACATATTTTGAAAGCTACTCGCTCTTTTATAGGGAGCCAGTGCAGAATCTCTCTGAGTGGCTTTGCAGATTCGAATTTAGGTTTTCCAAATATCAGTCTAGCCGCAGTATTTTGAGCCGTTTGTAATTTCTTAAGTAGATGCTCTTTGCATCCTGCATATATAGCGTTGCAGTAATCCGTCTGGCTTAGGACCATGGATTGTATCAAATTACGGAAGACTTCACAGGGAAAAAATGGTTTTAGTCGTTTGAGTCTCCACATTGAATAAAACGTTTTCTTTGTGGTATTGGTTACTTGAGTCTCCAGTGTTAGATATCTATCAATTGTGATCCCTAAATGTTTCTAGTATCATGGTATCTAAATGCAATAGTGCATATTTTGAAGTACAGCATGGGCAGAACGTGGTCGGAGCATCCAATTACACATGCAAATTAAAGTATGCTATAATTTATATTTGCTTTTCACCAATTTAGGCTCACGCATTTACTCCAGTTCTATGGCTCACAAATGCAAATTTGATCGGTTAAGCCAGTATTCTATAAAGAAAACTGGCTAACGGGACGTACAGGCCATCCTTCTTTGACTCCTAGTATAGTGGTTCTCCTGTTCAACTAGTCAAAACTTTCAAACATCTAGGGGACTGATATTCAAAGTGATTTAACTGGCATTTCTGCTTCTTACCCCCCCCCCCCCCCCCCCCCCAACTGATGGTCCAGTGTTTCTCCTTCTCTCACCCCCAAAAGGAAGATGATTAGTGAGTCCCTGTTTCACATATAAATTCCAACATGGCATCCGTCAATGTCACATAAATACATAAATATTACCACACTGGGACAGACCAAAGGTCCATCAAGGCCAGCATCTTGTTTCCAACAGTGGGCAATCCAGGTCACAAATACCTGGCAAGATCTCAAAAGAGCTCAATACATTTTATACTGCTTATCCCAAAAATAAAGGATTTTCCCCAAGTTCATTTAATAATGGTCTATGGATTTTTCCTTTAGGAAGCCCTCCAAACCTTTTTAAAACTCCGTTAAGCTAACCGCCTTTACCACATTCTCTGGCAACGAATTCCAGAGTTTAATTACACATTGAGTGAAAGTTTTTCTTCGATTTGTTTTTAATTTACTACATTGTAGCCTCATCGCATGTCCCCTAGTCCTAGTATTTTTGGAAAGCGTGAAGAGACGCTTCACATTTACCCGTTCAACTCCACTCATTATTTTATAGACCTCTATCATATCTCCCCTCAGCCACCTTTTCTCCAAGCTGAAGAGTCCTAGCCGCTTTAGCCTTTCCTTATAGGGAAGTCGTCCCATCCCCTTTATCATTTTCGTCGCCCTTCTCTGCACCTTTTCCAATTCCACTATATCTTTTTTTGAGATGCGGCGACCAGAATTGAACACAATATTCGAGGTGCGGTCGCACCATGGAGAGATACAAAGGCATTATAACATCCTCATTTTTGTTTTCCATTCCTTTCCTAATAATACCTAACATTCTATTTGCTTTCTTAGCCAGATCAGCACACTGAGCAGAAGGTTTCAACGTATCATCAATGACGACACCTAGATCCCTTTCTTGGTCTGTGACTCCTAATATGGAACCTTGCATGACGTAGCTATAATTCGAGTTCCTCTTTCCCCACATGCATCACTTTGCATTTGCTCACATTAAAAGTCATCTGCCATTTAGACGCCCAGTCTCGTAAGGTCCTCTTGTAATTTTTCACAATCCTCTCGCGATTTAACAACTTTGAATAACTTTGTGTCATCAGCAAATTTAATCACCTCACTAGTTACTCCCATCTCTAGATCATTTATAAATATGTTAAAAAGCAGCGGTCCCAGCACAGACCCCTGAGGAACCCCACTATCTACCCTTCTTCATTGAGAATACTGACCATTTAACCTTACTCTCTGTTTTCTATCCTTTAACCAGTTTTTAATCCACAATAGGACACTACCTCCTATCCCAAGACCATCCAATTTCTTGTACTCCTGGAAAATTAAAACAAGTCAGCCCAGGCTTCCATTACCGGAAAACATAGCCCTTATTAAACTGAGCAAACTCTTCAGATAAAGATGGCTGCCAACTAATGCATAAAGAATGGAACAAATAAAAAAAAAAACTGCCTTCAGAATTTGCTAGTTCCACAAAAAGTGCTTGAATAGTCTTTCTGAGGAGCCTGACGGGTCTTCAGGAACTTGTAAACTGGGCATCTGTTAGTAACATGTGATTGACTCAAGCAAGAGATTCCCCGGCAGTCAGTGTAAACAAGTCTTCCGAGCCCGGAAGAGCTGCCAAAGAGCAAACTGGAGACAATTTGATTCTCTTAACTCCAGCTAACCCTTTGGTATATGGAGAGAGAGGAAATGAATCTTGGTGACCGGCAAACTGAGCAAATTTGACATGAAAACTGTAAAGGTAGCATCGTCATGTCATAGTGTGTTATTCAAGTGCCTGTTTTCCACCAACAGGGAACTGCAAAGGGGAGCTTTCCGCAGCTGGCCATTCGCAGAGGAACACTTAGAGTAAGGCATAGTGCGACGGCTGGTTTCTTTTGTCATTATCGCTTGTCACAGAAGAGGCCTGGGAAACAAAGACTTTGCCTGTCTGCTGAAGAAGGTTGGTCGACTTTGCCCTGTTGCCCCTAAATACTGTCATTTTCAGTAACCCTGGTAATTCATGTCTTCAATAAGACTCCCGGATATCAAACTGACTTATAGAGCATTTATTTTTTTTTTAGTTTGCTTCAACTGATTGTATAGTTAGAGATGGAAAACAAAGATTTTGATCAGTTCCATATCCTGTCAAGCCAGAGGCCAGTTTGCACAGCCACCACTTTCTGGGACTTTTCCCAGTAATGACTACCAATCCCAGAATGCCGTAAATTTGGTATTTCAGACAAGCAGGACTGGGTTACTTCAGTCTAAGGCTGACCTGGCTTAAATAGTGGAACACATTTCCAATCTGTTGAGAAGGGGAGGTCATTGAAACCAGACTTCTCATGCAAAGAGTCACTTTGTAAAAAGTATTGCTATAAACTTCAGAGACGCTGTGAGCCATGGATTGGCTAAGTTGGTGCCAGCTAACTAGAACACCCCCCCAAAACAACTGGATCTGTCTTGTGATGGTTGTTGTTGTGGTGGTGGTGGTGGTGGGGGGGGGGGTGATGAGGTCAGTGCCCGTGGCGTACAAAACCCCAGAAACCAACCGGGTCTGTCTGGCAGGTTGAAGAGGGTTGTGCACCACTTAGGATATATGAAATAGTAATAGGACTAGAAGAAATCCAAAAATTTGCTCTTATATTGGCTTTTACTTAGTACATATAGAAGATACAAAATCGCTAACAAAAAGAACCTCAACTGCCTGAGGTGCCCCAAACAATAGCTAAACCCCCAATAACGGCTACTATCATGGATTCTAACCAACCCTCCGAACCCAACTGCAAGGAAAACAACTCATCAAGAGAAAAAAAACCTTGCAGCCAAAAAAAAACAGAGGATCAATCAAATCAACCATACGCCAGGCCCCCTCCCTGCCCATCTTCAAATCATTACTCAAAGCCCACCTCTTCAATGTCGCCTTCGGCACCTAACCACCACACCTCTACTCAAGAAATCTAGACTGCATCAACTTGACATTTTGCCCTTTAGATTGTAAGCTCCTCTGAGCAGGGACCGTCCTTCTTTGTTAATCTGTACAGCGCTGCGTAACCCTAGTAGCACTCTAGAAATGTTAAGTAGTAGTAGTAATCTTCAAAATAATATACTGTAATGAGTAATCTACTATAATAATTTGCACCGCCAACGTTCTGAAGCTGACTCCGTGGCAGACTGCAGTGAAGGGTTCGTAAGGGTTTATAATTCTGTAACCATCTCTCTCTGTCCCGCCCTCGTGTCAAAACGTGATGACGTCGAGGGCGGAACAGTGAGAGGGAAGGGAACGCTGCAGAGTTGCTAGATAAAGGAACGCGACGTCACACGCATGAGGGACCTATCAGAGGGAAAGAAATGGTACGACAGCAGCACAAGGCAACCAACCAACGGCCTCAAAGAATCGCGCCACTGGCGTGCCCACACCGACATCCTCAAAGAACTACACCGAAGGAGAAGGCTGCATAGCAACCCGCAAACAAACGTTACTCCGTCCCGAACAGCAGCAGCTGAGTCCCGGCCGTCACAGGTCTCTCCCGAGCCACCCAGCGATTCTCCTCTCTCCCCTGCCCCCCCCCCCCTCCAGCCACCCAGCAATTCTCCTCGCTCCACTGACTACTTCCGTCGAAGCGGCCGCGTCATTGAAAGCCCTGCCCATCTCCAGCCTTCCCTTCGAGTTTGTTCCCTCAGAGTCCCGCCTTCTGACGTTATTTCCTCTTTCCGCGAGGGTGGGACTCTGAGGGAACAAACTCGAAGGGAAGGCTAGAGGCGGGCAGGGCTTTCAATAACACGGCCGCTTCGACGGAGGTAATCAGGGGAGCGAGGAGAATCACTGGGTGGCTGAAGAGAGGGGCAGGGGAGAGAGGAGAATCACACACACTCGCTCTCTCACAGACACACTCGCACCCAGTCTCACTCTTTCTCTCTGTCACACACACACACACACTTGCACATTCACTCTCTCTCTCTCACACAGTCACTCTTACACACACTCTCTCTCAATTATACACACTCCGAGGAAAACCTTGCTAGCGCCCTTTTCATTTGTGTCAGAAACGGGCCTTTTTTTTACTAGTAGTAGAGATAAAGCATGGGACGTTTTTCAAGTTAGAAAGGCAACAAAAATGGAGATTTTATATAGGCAGAAGCTGATCTTTCGGTTCTAAGGCTTTTTTTTTAGATTTTATAGTAATAGGACTATCATGAAACAGTGTCAGGAATACAGTTTACAGTTTATTTAGACTTTCTATACTGCTCTTACTGACAAACAGAACATGGCGGTGAACAATCTATAAATCTACAAAAGGTTGGTCTACTAGAAACCAGAAGACAGGGACTATAATAAACATAGGATAGCAAAGCTTTCATACCAAGAAATAATAGCTATTAATCAACAACAAAGAAAAAACAGTTTAAAAAATACACACATTTAACAGCAATATAAAACAGTGTCAGTACAATACAAACGATACCATAATAGCATGGAAGAATATTCAAATAACGTAAATATAATATGAAGTCAGCATAATACCAATGAGAAACCTAATAAGCACACATTAGAACATTCAAATAGCATAGATATGATTCTAATTCTGTTCCTAAGATACAATGAAACATCTTACTATATAGCGAACGGGGTAAGAGCTGATATATAGCTAGGGACAAGATGGGGTACATTATGTTAGTCTTATGGTATGGGATTTGTGTTACAAGACGTATGAGGAGAGACTTGCGGACCTGAACATGTATACCCTGGAGGAAAGGAGAAACAGGGGTGATATGATACAGATGTTCAAATGTTTGAAAGGTATTAATCCGCAAACGAACCTTTTCCGGAGATGGGAAGGCGGTAGAACGAGATTGAAATGAGATTGAAGGGGGGGGCAGACTCAAGAAAAATGTCAGGAAGTATTTTTTCACAGAGAGAGTGGTGGATGCTTGGAATGCCCTCCCGCGGGAGGTGGTGGAGAGGAAAACGGTAGCGGAATTCAAGCATGCGTGGGATAAACATAAAGGAATCCTCCTCAGAAGGAAGGGATCCCCAGAAGCTTAGCCGGCGGTGGGAGGTGGGGATAGTGCTGGGCAGACTTATACGGTCTGTGCCCTGAAAAAGACAGGTACAAATCAAGGTAAGGTATACACAAAAAATGACACGCGAGTTTATCTTGTTGAGCAGACTGGGTGGACCGTGCAGGTCTTTTTCTGCCGTCATCTACTATGTTACTATTTTAGTCTTATGTTCTGCAACATCATCTACAGTTCCATGAGGATCACAAAGCAACAAACACCCAGCACATTTAGCTGGGAATTTACATCAATTTACATAACCTATTAAAGTGCAATTAACTTACATTTTTCTCGAATAACACTGCTTTAAGTTGCTTACAAAACATCAAATAATTAGATATCCAGCGGAACAGTTACCTGGAGAGAATTCTACAATGAAGCAGCCTAGTAAGTAGTTGAGGCAGAAAGCTGTCTAAGATACTTAACCAGCTTCATTGATGGAAACTGTAAAGAAACTTTACCTCTTAACAATTCTCTACCCAATAAAGAGAAAAAACCCACCAAATAAAAATGTGCTTTCCCCCTGCAGATTGTGATAAGTATGAGGCTGTCCTATCCGGGGTAGGCCACTAGATGGCGCTAGGAGAATAGATGGAAGTCGCTAGGACCGGGGAGAGCCCTGGGAGGTCCACAGGTGTAGGAGGTTATGGGCTGGGTCCTGTGTAGCTAATTAACCACTTTATTCCCCACTTGAGAGGGGAAAGGAAGAGAAGTGAGCTGGCAGCAGAAGAGAGATTCCCCTGGAAGATACTGGCTAACCCTATGGACTTGTGGTGGATGGTGTGTCCAAAGGAGAGAAGCAGGCTGAAAATCGTGGGGTAAGAAGTCCCTAAAGCATTAGTGTTGGACTGTGTGTTCAAAGAAGGAAGGACTGTGTGTCCCAGTACTGAGAGAAGTAGGCTGCAAAGCCTGGGGCTAAAAGTCCCCAAAGTATTGAAGTTAGTACTGAGCCCAAGTATCTGTGTGGGGAGGCTCAGTGTGAAGACCTATGAAAGTATAAAGTATTAAGCTAGAAGAAGTGTGCCCAGGGGCTGGAATAAAGAGTTGCCTGAGAAATATGCAGTTGGTAAGACCTGTTTAATTTGCTTAGTGGGAACCAGGTCACCCTGAGCGAGAAGGGGTAGCACACTAATTTGCATATGATCTGCATATTGAGAACCAGGTCACCCTGAGTGAGAAGGGGGATACCACAAGATACCAAAAGGCTAATGTATAGCCTAGTGGTTAGTGCAGTGGACTTTGATCCTGGGGAACTGAGTTCAATTCCCACAGCAGCTGTTTGTGACTCTGGGCAAGTCACTTAACCCTCCATTGCCCCTGGAACAAAATAAGTACCTGAATATATGTAAACTGCTTTGAATGTAGTTGCAAAAACCTCAGAAAGGCAGAATATCAAGTCCCATTCCCCTTTCCTTAAATAAGCTCATGCAATAACTGGTAACCAATGCAATTTATGAAAATAAGGTGTGACAGGTTCATCCCTTCTCAAACAAAAAATAATACTAATTGCTAAATTTTATACTGTTTGTAACGTTTGTGTTATTGATCTTGTGTAGCCTATATATGCAATGTTACAATAATCCATCTTTGAAAGCAACAATGATTGCACTATTAATTGAATGACGAGCTTTCGTACAGATCTTAACTTTTTCAATAACAGAGAAGAATTCTTCACCATCTTATTTACCTGATTAATCATAGTCAATTGACTATTCACCTCTACTCCTAAAACTCTTAGTTGAGAAATCAAATTTAAACTGCATATTTCCAATAGAAAAACATTTAACCTGCATATTTCCAATAGAAAAAATGTTCCTCTCCCTGAACATCTCTAGGAAAACCCAACCGAATCGAAGGCCAATTATAGGTACAGTTAAATAAGATATTCAGAACTGGTCTAAACTACAAGTGGAGTGAGTGGATAGTCAGCCACCCTAGGTATTAAAGGCTTGGGAGAAGAGCTGAAGTAGACGTAGTCTTGAGTTAGATGTAGCCCCTTTGGTAGTAAGTTCCAGAGTGTGGGGGCTACTCCTGAGAAGACTCACTGGCGGGTATCACATTATACAATTTCTTTGGATGATGCTCCTTGAGAGGAGAGGTCCCAAAGGTGTGTAGAGGGCTAACTATTAAAGTACTGTGGCCCATTTTGTTTGAGGACCTTGAAGACCAGAGAAGTGCCACAGGATTGGAGAAAGGCTGATGTGGTCCCTCTTAACAGAGGTGATAATGGAGATATGAACCTACGGATTGGTGAGCCTTGTCTGAGTGTTGGGAAAGGAAATGATGATGGGACCAGAGATGGTAAACCGAGTCAAAAATTGGTTGACTGATAGGCAGCAGAGAGTGGTGGCAAATGGAATATGTTGAAAAGAAAGAAAGGTGAGTAATGCAGTTCCTCAGGGTTCTGTCCTGGGGCTGATTCTGTTCAATATATTTGTGAGTGATATTGTCAAAGGATTAGAAGAAAAGTATGCCTTCATGTGGATGACGTGGAGATTGACTATAAAGTGGACATCCCAATGGGAGTAGAATGCTTAAGACATGATCTACTAAAACTAGAAGCTTGGGCTTCTAATTTTAGTAGATCATTGTTGGAGGATGTGGTAATGGCAGTTAGCGTATCTGGATTTAGAAAAGGCTTGGACAAGTTCTTGGAGGAAAAGTCCATATTCTGTTATTGAGATGGGCATTGAGGAAGCCAGTGCTTGCCCTGGGATTGGTAGCGTGGAATGTTGCTACTGTTTGGGTTTCTGCCAGGTAATTGTGACCTGGATTAACCACTGCTGGAAGCAGGATACTAGGCTAGATGAACCATTGATTTGACCCAGTATGGCTGTTCTTATCTTCTTGGCAGTTAAGCATTAACGCTTACTTGTATACATGGGGTCATTTTTATAAGAGAAATTTTAACTACTTAGATTGTGAGCCCACTAGGGAGAGTGCCAGTACCTGTAAATGAAACTATAAACCGCTTAGATCTAGGCGGTATATAAATACTTAAAATAAATAAATAACTACTGAGTGATGCATTTGAGGTGCAGAAAACCAAAGAAGCTGCATGTGATAGGATGTGAAGGGATGATATGCACAGACTAAGAAAGAGACCTCGAAGTGATAGTTTGAGGTTCTTAAGGTTGTGAAACAGTGGGAGAAGGTGGTGAAGGGATGATATGCACAGACTAAGAAAGAGGCCTCGAAGTGATAGTTTGAGGTTCTTAAGGTTGTGAAACAGTGGGAGAAGGTGGTGAAGGGATGATATGCACAGACTAAGAAAGAGGCCTCGAAGTGATAGTTTGAGGTTCTTAAGGTTGTGAAACAGTGGGAGAAGGTGGTGAAGGGATGATATGCACAGACTAAGAAAGAGACCTCGAAGTGATAGTTTGAGGTTCTTAAGGTTGTGAAACAGTGGGAGAAGGTGGTGACTACGGCCATGAGGATGCTTGGCAGCACTGAGAAGGGCATAATCAACAGAAAACAGGAGGTGATAATGCCCCTATACAAGTCATTGGTGAGTCAGCATTTGGAGTACTGTGCTCAGTCTTGGAGGATGTAGCCTGTCAAGGACATAAAAAGATTGAAATCCATTCAGAGGAAATCAGCCAAAATAGTATGGGGGCTGTGCTTGAAGACATACAGTATGAGACTTGAAGGCTTGAATATGTATACTCTGGGGAGATATGATACAGATATTTACATTGTTGAAAAACAGCATGGAACAAAGCAACCTTTTCCAAAGATGGAAAGGCTATAGAGCTAGGGGCCATGAAATGGAAGCTTAAAAGCAACACCAGAAACTACTTTCGGGAATGGGTGGTAGATGTCCTTCCATAGGAAGTGGTGGGGTCCAAAACAGTGTCAGAATTAAAAAAAAAAAAAAGCATGGGATAAACACAGAGGTTCCCTATATGGCCTGAAGATGGAATGAAAGTATAGAGTATTTCCATTCACAGTAAAACAACTTTCATACTTTAAATAATGAAAACACAAGAAGCATAGAAGGTGGTAAACCACATCGAGTGTCAGTTGCAAACCTAAAAGCAAAGGTGGGTGGGGGAGGAGAGCAACCCGGATGGAATCACAGGTACAACCCTGGCCACTATGCTGGTCTTTATCTGATGTCACTTATTATTATGTTGCATCTCATCAACTGAATTTACAGTTTTCCATCAAAAGGTCAGGGGAAGCTTTTTTTCTTCCAGAAAAATCTTCAAAATCTAGCTGAGAGGATCTAACTAAAACCTACTAGCATTTCACTACAAAAAATTTAGAACTTTACTTTCACTAATGCTTTTCCAAAAGGAGATGGCAAGAGTAACCTAGAGGCCATTTTACTAAGCTGCGTAAAAGGCCTAGCACGTACAGCTTGCACCAAATCGGCACTACCGCCCGGCTAGTGCATGAGCCGGGTGGTATTTCCAAATTTAGCGCACACCAAATCCCAGGGTAGAAAATAATTTTCTATTTTCTACCGTGGGCCGCTTACCCAGCGTGGGTAGCTTATGAGACCTTACTGCTAGGTCAATGGGTGGTGGTAAGGTCTCAGACCAAAAAATGGACACGCACTGGCTTCAATTTTAGCTCACGTCCATTTTCTGGCTCCTTAAAAAAAAGGCCCTTTTTCCTAGACACGGTAAAAAAATGGCCCAGCGCGCACCCAAAAGGCGTGCTCAAAAGATTGTAAGCTCTTTGAGCAGGGACTGTCTTTCTTCTATGTTTGTGCAGCGCTGCGTACGCCTTGTAGCGCTATAGAAATGCTAAATAGTAGTAGTACCACAAGTCACTTTTTACTGCGGCTTAGTAAAAGGACCCCCTAGTGATTAGAGCAGCAGGTCAAGAACCAGTAAAATCAGGGTTCAGATCCCACGTCTCCCAGTGATATTAGGGATGTGCATATCAACAGAATTTCCCATGCCATTTTGTTTATTTGTTGCATTTGTATCCCACATTTTCCCACCTATTTGCCGGCTCAATGTGGCTTACATAGTACCATCAAGGCGTTTGCCCAGTCGGTTAATCGCAAATACAAGGTTGTATAGTGATCGAATGAGGTATATGTGGAGGGTCGGAAGGGATGAAAATTATGTGTTGTCCAGTACGATTATTAGGCATGCTATGTTTCTGGGTGAAGAGGTTTACGTAGGGTCGTTGGGGTAGGCCTTTTTGAAGAGGTTGGTTTTTAGTGATTTCCTGAAGTTCAGGTGGTCATGGATTGTTTTCACAGCTTTTGGGAGGCCATTCCATATTTGTGCTCTTATGTAGGAGAAGCCGGATATGTAGGTTGTTTTGTATTTCAGTCCTTTGCAATTTGGGCAGTGTAGGTTTAGGTATGATCTTGACGACCTGACTCTGTTTTTTATTGGTAGACTATGAGGTCTATCATGTATCCTGGGACTATGCCATATATAATTTTGTGGACTAAAGTGCAGATTTTGAAGATGATCCGTTCTTTGATTGGGAGCCAATGCAGCTTTTCTCGAAGGAGTTTGGCACTTTCGAAGCGTGTTTTGCTGAATATCAATCTGGCTGCTGTATTTTGGGCGGTCTGGAGTTTCTTTGTTAGTTGTTCTTTGCATCCCACGTAGATTCCGTTGTAATAATCTGCATGACTTAGGACCATTGATTGAATTAGGTTTCAAAAGGTTTCCCTTGGGAAGAAAGTTTTAATCGTTTGAGCTTCCACATTGAATTGAACACTTTCTTTATTACAGAGTTTACTTGGCTCTCGAGAGTAAGGTTATGGTCAAGTGTGACACCAAGTATTTTCAAGCTGTCTGAGATAGGGAGGGTGTGTCCTGGGGTATTTATCATTGTGGGTTTGTACTTGTTATGTTGAGAAGAGAAGATGAGGCAGTGTGTTTTTTTCAGTGTTCAGTTGGTATGAGTTTGCCCAGGAGTCCATGAAATGACAGGAAAAAAATCCAAAATGTTGCTTTTTTTTTTTTTCTGTCATCAATAGTGTGTAATGTTTGGAGAAATGCACTATGACATTGCTTTGAAACAAAAATAATAATAATAATAAAAAAAGGAAAAATCCTATAAATGCCATAAGAGACCAAACAAAATGAAATTTGTTGCCAGGTTCACCCCAAGTTAACACATCCCTTGTAAGTTTCAATTCACCAGCTGAAAAAAATTTATTCCACTGGAAAAGTCACATCAGAGGAAGATGATGAATCTCCTACTTCTTTGGCTCTCCTACAGCTGCCCCTGAGAACTTTCCCAGACCTTCTTAGGCCCACCAGTCAATGGTGAAATGGGGTTTCTCACAGGAGTGTTCCTGGGCCATACCAATGCTTCAGTGAGTCAAAGAGCTTGTGAGGAACTGGCTAGTTCTCCTTAAGACACTTCCTCCCTAGGCTACCTTGTCCTTAACAGAGCTAGAATGGAGAAGCCTAGTCAGGAGATTGTGGCCCAGATCACGGAGGATAAAACCTCTTGAGTTAGGAAAAGTCGAGGAGGTGCTGATTGAGTCTTCCAGATCCCGACAGCAGTAGCTGAGAGACACCAAGCATTCTGTAGTCCATAAAGGTAGGACCGGCTCTTTGTTTTACGTTTGTATGTCTTGACGTTGCCTCAGTTGCTTCTTTAAAAGCCCAGGGCTCAAGTACTTGCCCACACTAATCACAGACCTACACAAGTTGGTTGCGTTTTAGTAGCCAATCATTTAGAAGGTTCTACATTTCAGCAGACCTAACCATCTCCTTCATGTTGAGGGGCCCTTTTACTAAGCTGCTTAGGTGTCTTCATGCAGACCTGTCATTTTGGAGTTACCGCGAGGCCCGGGCGGTAATTTCATTTTTATGTGTGTCCACTATACGCGCCGGAAAATAATATTTATTTTCCTGCCTACAGCGGAAACTGGGTGGTAATCATCATTCTATACGCATAGATGATTACTGCACAGAGACCGCATGAGACCTTACCGCTAAGTCAATGGCTGGCGGTAAGGTCTCGGACCCAAAATGGACACACACCAATTTTTAATTTTGCCGCACGGCCATTTTCGGCAAAAAATTTAAAAAGGCCTTTTTTTTTTTTTTAACAGTTGCGCTGAAAAATGGATCTGTGCGCACCCAAAACACACGCCTACACTAGCGCAGTTCATTTTCGGTGTGCCTTAGTAAAAGGGCCTCTTCATGAGTAGAACTCGGCACCGTCAATCACAATTTACATTTGTTTTCAACTGAATATAATTGATTTATAATACAGAACAGCTCTATCCAGGAATGTCTCCTAGAGTCAGAAGGTGCTCTGTAACTGTACGAATGTGAGCAGTGCATTCGGGGTTTTTTTTTTCTTATCCTATATAATAAAAAGCACCTCCAATGTTCTGAAGCTGACTCTGTGGCAGTGAAGGTTTGAAGGGTTCGTGCTGTCTGTAACGCTGTATCCATCTCCTGTACTGACGTCACGTACTTCTGGGTTCGTCACAAACAGCACTGACCAACCACAGGATAGCAGCACGAGGCACAACCTCAATGTCTATAGCCTTCCCTTCGAGTTCGTTCCCTCAGAGTCCTGCCCTCGCAGAAAGATGAAATGTCAGCAGGCGGGACTCCGAGGGAACGAAGTCGAAGGGAAGGCTACAGACGGGCAGGGCTTTCAAAGACGCGGCCGCTTTGACGGAGGTAAACAGGGGAGCGAGGAGAATCGATGGGTGGCTGGAGGGGGAGCAGAGGAGAGAGGAGAATCACTGGGTGGCTGGAGGGGGGGGCAGGGGACAGAGGAGACACACTCGCACCGAGCAGTCTCACTCTCTCTGTCACACACACACACACACTCGCACATTCACTCTCTCTCTCTCTCACACACACACTCTCTCAAACATACACACTCCGAGAAAACCCTTGCTAGCGTCCGTTTCATTTGTGTCAAACGGGCCTGTTTTACTAGTTCATTTAATAATTGTGAGAATCACCTCATTTTGTTCCTTTCATTCTGAGGATTATGCCGTTTTCTTTTGTTTCCGAAATGGTGCACATTATTTGAAACAACACACATTGCTTCTGCAATGAAATGAAACGACACCAACGTCGGTTCATTTCTTGTGGCGATTCTATTTTGAAGCACAAGGAGACAAGGCTGTTGCATGGCTTTTTTTTTTTTTTCCATTTTAAAACAAATGCATTCTCTAATAAGCTCTGACCCGCCGCTACTGGTGAAAAGGTGAGATGTTTAAACAAGAGTGCCCTACGGGGAGATGCCCCTGAAAGATACGGCCATGTGAGTGCTCACGCTGAACAGGGTTTTATGCATGTCATGTATCTTCCTTTGAGATATATTTTGCCATTTCTCTTTTTGTCATTTCTTCCCTCCGAGGTCTAAGGCAGCCTTGCTTGCTTTCTCTCTCTCTCACCTCTCCAACGACTGCGTGGCCTCCCCATTCCTCTTTATTATAGCTTGTGGCAAGAAGGAGAAAAGATACGCTGTCTAAAAATGTATAAGGCTAGGTTTTCAAAGTACATATTTTTGTATTATTTTCGGAAGCCAACGGAGCGAAGGAAACAGTTCAGCAACTCGTGTAATATGTCAGACAGCAAAAGGACCTCGCACATCTAGGACCTAATTAAAGCAAGCACGATGTACTCCTAGCTTTACAAAGCTGAAGCTAATTTCTTCTTTGGCGAGCTTCAGCTGTAACCAGCCTGGCAAATGTTTTATTTTTATGATATCCTGTATGACAGCTTTATTTACTTATTCTTAAACTACAGGAGCCATGGACTAGGTGTTCTTGGAAATGAGGGCTGGCGCTGTTTTAATTCCCAACCCCACTTTCCCTTTTAACCGTACGCTGTGGGCTCATTCACTGCAGTCAGCGTAACTCCACCATTTCAATAATTGCCTCAGACGGTTTATTTAGTGAGAATAATCAGATAGCTGCAGATCAATATTAGCTTTTAGCCCTGCTCTAGTATGAAACGAGGCCTCCAAACCCTGTTTAAAACTATTACTTTCTATTGATCGATCTTAAGTTTAGCCTTTCCAGTATCAAGTTTTAAAAAGCCTTTCTAAAGTAGTTGGATGCAATTAGAATCACAGATTTTCCAAGATGCCACACCTGTCTCTAGCTAGATTTTTTTTTGTTGTTGTTTTTGCAAGACCAGTGCTCTAACCACTAGGCCACTCCTCCACTCCACTTCACTCCCTTGAAATTTGGTCATTCCTGTGGGTGGGGGCAGTATGCAGGTCCCTTGGGGGGGGGGTATGTGTGTGTCAGCGGAGGCATAACGAGGGTGTGGACGTCCTTCTTTCAAACATTTTGGACGTCCTCAACTGCCCCCCTCCCCCCAGGGATGGCCAAATTCCAAAGGAGTGGAGGAGTGGCCTAGTGGTTAGAGTACTGGTCTTACAATCCAGAAGTGGCCAGTTCAAACCCCACTGCTGCTGCTTGTGATCCAAAATCCAAATAAATAAAGGGGGTGTCGGAGGCATAGCAGGCATGGACATCCTTCTCACAAACATCCACATTTTGGATGTCTTCAACTGCTGTCACAGGGACAGAGGCATAGAAATATCCAGTGTACCTGAATGTAACTCACCTTGAGCTACTACTGAAAAAGGTGTGAGCAAAATCTAAATAAATAGGGAGCAGAGGCATAGCAAAGGACATCCTTCACCCATACTCTAAACACAAACGTTTTTAAAGTTGTTTTTTTCAGGGTGGGAGGTGGTTAGTGACCACTGCATGCCTTTCTCCATTCAGTTAGTGCATCAGTTAGTCCACTGCAGTGCCCGGTTGGTGTCCCGGCATGTCAGGGGACCAGTGCACTACGAATGCTGGCTCCTCCCATGACCAAATGACTTGGATTTGGTCATTTTGAGATGGGCGTCCTCGGTTTTCATTATCGCCGAAAACAGGGGATGACCACATTTAAGGTCAACCTAAATGTTGAGATTTGGGTGTCCCCGACCGTATTATCGAAACGAAAGATGGACGCCCATCTTGTTTCGATAATACGAGTTTCCCCGCCCCTTCACCGGGTTGTCCTTAGAGACGGGCACCCTTAGAGATGGTCGTCCCCGTTCGATTATGCCCTTCCACTTTTTCTTATTTGAATATTTTTACCGCTGTAATTGCCTATTGCTCATGTTTGATCTGTACACCGCCTTGAGTGAATTCCTTCAAAAAGGCGGTAAATAAATCCTAATAAATAAAATAACATAGCGCACCGTCATTTCCGGCGCTACAAAAATGTATCTATTTTTTGTAGCACCGCTCAAAAATGTTATCTATTTTTGTAGCGCCGGAGTGTACTCGGCAGTAATTGGGCAGTGCCATGCGCTGCCCGGTCACTGCCGGGTTAATGCGGGAGCCCTTACCGCCACTTCAATGAGTGGCGTAAGGGCTCCCCCCAGAAATGGCTGCGCGGCAAGTGCTTTACTTGCCGCATGGCCATTTTCTGCAGGAAGGCGAGACTTTCCTTGTATGAACTGCGGTAAAAGGGAGCCTCGGCACGCTTGTAAAACATGCACCAATGCCAGCATCGGCCCCCTTTTGCTGCAGCTTGGTAAAAGGGGCCCTTAATTGGCTAATGAGCCATTAACGAGCAATAACTGAATGATAACCAACTATTGATGCTAATTGGCACCAATTGAGATTTGCACATGCATCTGGCTCCACACTATTCTGTAACACTGGACACCCAAATCCCATAGTGTGGAGCTCAGAAGCTGGCAGGGCATGGGAGGGGCATGGGTATGTCAGGGCATTCCGAAAAGCTGCGAGCATTGTTAAACAGTAATGGGGTCAGTGCGCCCCACTCGGGGTCATCAGACATAAGTCTGGCACCCAGAGTTAGGACATGGGAATTAATGCCAATCACACTTTGTAGAATCGTGCTTAGTGCCAATCTATTCCAGCGTCCATTTTTGAGCGCCATTTATAGAATCTGGTCCATTATGTTCCAGCGAAATCAACAGGTTAAAGAGCCCAAGTTTTTTTTTCTCCGTGATCTGCCAGTACCTGCAAAGGGCCAGTTCTCTGTTCACCGAGGTCTCCAGTCTAATTAAACCTGGACTCTATCCAGCGCGACTGCTTACAGAAAAATGTCGAGCTATCCGCTGCTTCTATCCTAAGGATTAAAAATTGAATTGATCCTTGATCCAGCAATAGCATGGCAATAATGCAGAGCACGCATAGGATTCGGTCTGTGCAAGGCACAGGTTTTTTTTAAGTGCCTGACATATATTTCTCTTCGTATATTACCATTTTATAATGAATTCTGCAGCCAAGCAGCAGTTAATAGGACTGATCTAAGTATTCGGCTTCATGGTTAGCGAGAGTCTTCTGTGCACATTGTAACAGGCATCCTATTCACAAGGGAAGCGCGATTTATCACAGGATCCTGGCAACGAATTACATGAAGTCTTTTTTTTTTTTTTTTTACAGACGCCGATCCTATAAATATATTTCTTATTATTTAACTCTAGAAAAAACATTTGTTTAGTTATTGCAATATTACAGCAGTCCAGTCAGAGAGGCCATGATTTTCTTTGCCAAAGAAAAAGAATAAAAAATCAAACAGACCTCAGCCCTTACTATAAGCAACTCAGGGCCCCTTTTACTGTGTAGATGTCTACGCAAATTGGAGTTACTGCCTGGTTACCGCGTGGCCCTTGCGGTAATTTCAATTTTGGCACGCGTCCGCTACGAGTGTCTGAAAAATATTTTTTTTATTTTCTGGCACGCATAGAGGGGCATAATCGAACGGGGACAACCATCTCTAAGGGCGCCCATCTCTAAGGACGTCCTGACGAAGGGGCATCCCGTATTATCAAAAAAAGATGGGCGTCCATCTTTCATTTCGATAATACGATCGGGGACGCCAAAATCTCCATATTTAGGTTGACCTTTGAGATGGTCATCCCTGGTTTTTGGCGATAATGGAAACCGAGGATGCCCATCTCAAAAATGACCAAATCCAAGGCATTTGGTCATGGGAGGAGCCAGCATTCGTAGTGCACTGGTCCCCCTAACTTGCCAGGACACCAACCAGGCACCCTAGGGGGCACTGCAGTGGACTTCACAAATTGCTCCCAGGTGTATAGCTCCCTTACCTTGGGTGCTCAGCCCCCCCAAACCCACTCCCTACAACTGTACACCACTACCATAACCCTTAGGGATGAAGGAGGGTACCTACATGTGGGTACAGTGGGTTTCGGGTGGGTTTTGGAGGGCTCACATTTACTACCACAAGTGTAACAGGTAGGGGGGGGGGGGATGTACCTGTGTCCGCCTGCCTGAAGTGCACTGCACCCACTAAAAACTGCTCCAGGGGCCTGCATACTGCTGTGATGGAGCTGGGTATGACATTTGAGGCTCGCATAGAGGCTGGAAAGAATGTTTTTTAATTTTTTTGGGTGGGAGAGGGTTGGTGACCACTGGGGGAGTAAGGGGAGGTCATCCCCCATTCCCTCCAGTGGTCATCTGGTCAGTTCGGGCACCTTTTCGAGGCTTGGTCGTGAAAAAAAATGGACCAAGTAAAGTCGTCCAAATGCTTGTCAGGGACGCCCTTCTTTTTTCCATTATCGGCCGAGTTCACCCATCTCTTAAGCACGCCCCTGTCCTGCCTTCGGTACGCTACCAATGCCCTTGGGAACTTTGGTCGTTCCCGCGACAGAATGCAGTTGAGGGCGCCCAAAATCGGCTTTCGATTATGCCAATTTGGGCGACCCTGAAAGAAGGGCGCCGATCTCCCGATTGTGTCGGAAAATGGGCGCCTTTCTCTTTCGAAAATGCCCCAAGTGGCATCTGACGCTCATAGGTCATTACCACCCAAATTCTTTACCGCTAGGTCTATGGCTGGCAGTAAGGTCTCAGACCCAAAATGGATGCGCAGCAATTTTGATTTTGCCGCATGTTCATTTTTGGCAAAAAGAAAAAAAAAATCCTTTTTTACAGGTGCGCTGAAAAATGATTCTCCGCACACCCAAAACCCGCGCCTACACTACCGCAGGCCATTTTTCATCACGCCTTTGTAAAAGGACCCCTCAGAGCTTAAGATGGGCCTAGCTCTGAGGATTTTCTTTGCATTTTTCTCCCTACTTTGTCATTAGACTCATAAAATTACTGCTACTTCTTTTTTGAAATCTTGCAGGCGTTACTTGTTCCTCTAATGCCGCTTTGCTAGGAGGAGGCTATGGGTGTGTATTCAGTTCACTTGAGTGCCTTAAAACAATTTGTGCATGTAAATCTTTGTGTGCATGTGTACCTATGAATAATGCAACATACAACAGATTTGTGCTTACGCAGGGTACACATCTAATATAATAATTTACTTCTGCAACATTCCAAAGTGTGTCACACTGCGTTCGTAACCAACTCCTGACGTCACTCTCCCGCAGTAGAAGCCTGCTTGTCTGACGTCTACCTCCCACCACTGCCTTCGTTTGCCTGCGCTGCCCAGCGATTCTCCTCTGTCCCCTGCCCCCCCCCTCCAGCCACCCAGCGATTCTCTTCTATCCCCTGATTACCTCCATCGAAGCGGCAGCATCATTGAAAGCCCTGCCCATCTCTAGCCTTCCCTTCAAGTTCGTTCCTTCAGAGTCCCGCCCTCGCGGAAAGAGGAAATGACGTCACTCTGAGGGAACGAACTCGAAGAGAAGGCTAGAGACGGGCAGGGCTTTCAATAACGCAGCCGCTTCGACGATGGAGGTAATCAGGGGAGAGAAATTTTAAAAATCTAAACCAGCATGTTTGCAATTCAAGTTATTTACATTCTGCTTACTCTCTATTTTTTTTTAAATACTATACATAAAATTTCTAAAAAACACAATATTACTCATATACCCTGATTTTTGGTAATGGTTCCCTTAACAACATAATTGCAATTAGATCATCACAGAAACAGAAGCCTGTGCGGCCGCGTTGCTGATCTGCAAGGGCAGGCTTCTACATGGAATGTTGCTAGTGGAGGAGTAGCCTAGTGGTTAGTGCAGCGGACTTTGATCCTGGGGAACTGAGTTTGATTCCCACTGCAGCTCCTTGCGACTCTGGGCAAGTCACTTAACCCTCCATTGTCCCTGGTACAAAATAAGTACCTGAACCACTTTGAATGTAGTTGCAAAAACCTCAGAAAGGTGGTATATCAAGTCCCAGTTCCCTTTCCCTATTTGAGATTTTACATGGAATGTTGCTACTATTGGAGATTCTGTTGCTACTATTTGAGATTCTACATGGAATGTTAATGTTGCTATTCCACAGAAACAGAAGCCTGCACGGCCGCGTTAATGATCTGCAAGGGCAGGCTTCTACATGGAATATTGCTAGTGGAGGAGTAGCCTAGTGGTTAGTGCAGTGGACTCTGTCCTGGGGAACTGGGTTCAATTCCCACTGCAGCTCCTTGCGACTCTGGGCAAGTCATCTAACCCTCCATTGCCCCAGGTACAAATAAGTACCTGTATATACTATGTAAACCACTTTGAATGTAGTTACAAAAAGCACAGAAAGGCAGTATATCAAGTCCCATTCTCTTTCCCTCTTGTAAATCAATAGTCACATTTAGGCGCGTCCACTTATATCATGGCTATAGCAGGCATTTAAGTGGATGTGCCTAAATATGACAGTTTAGCGTCTAACTTACAGTATTCTGTGACATGTATAAGTATTGGTCCTTTCCTGGATCCAGCTATGCTTCTCCCCAATGAATATCCCCCTTACATTTGTACACTATTTATTTATTAATTAGGATTTATTTACCGCCTTTTTGAATGAATTTACTCAAGGCGGTGCACAATACGAAAAAATCAAACATGAGCAATAGACAATTACAGCAGTAACAATATTCAAATAAAAGTACAAAGTATGTTACTTGAATACTACTTACAGTGTCAACACAATACGTAATAGAACATTTTAATAGACAGCGTAGGGTATAAGCAAAGATGGAACATACAGATAGGTAAGAGAGTAACAGGAGTTAGAAAATAAGATGACTAATTTAAAGAAAGTTGCATATGAGGTCAGAGAGATGGTTAAATATTATCTCGGCTAGGGTAGGAGTGGATAAACATGTCCTGCTTCAGTATGTGCAGCCCGAGTCACTCCTTGTGTGTGAGTGAGACTAACAAGTTAGTTTATTCTTCCATTAAAGGCTTGGTTGAAGAGCAAAGCTTTCACCTGCTTCCTGAAGTAGAGATAGTCTTGTGTTAAGCGCAGCCTTTCAGGGAGTGCATTCCAGAGTGTGGGGGCTACTCCGAAGAAGGCTCACTTGCAGGTACCCATCATATCTTTCGGAGAGAGCGTGGTTAGTGATAATCCTTGAGAGGACCTTCACTAACCGCACCCCTCCAAAAGACATTACACGATGTGATACCCCGCAAGCGAGCCTTCTATGGGTTTGATGCAGTAAATGATGTCCAGTGCTATTCTATGAAGGCACTCTGGGATGAGCGCTCCTTATAGAATATCAATAAATATAAATCCACATATGCAGCCAGCTTCTCCTACATAAGCGCGCAAATATGGAACGCGCTACCAAAGGCCATAAAAACAAGGCACGACCTAACAATCTTCCGAAAACTATTGAAAACCAACCTGTTCACGAAGGCATACCACAACGACCAATCCTAAAAAGATAACTAGACGCTACATCAACTAGACGAAAACGAACTCTTTACATCAGATTGATAACCTTCGCTGCCACTAATAAAGTTACACAATTCACACTACCAGGGCTGTGCCAAGGATCTGTGGCGCCCCCCTGCAGAAGATCAGGTGACGCCCCCAGCGCCCCCCCCCCCTGCAGACGAAGAGTTGGCGGAACACTGAGCGAAGGGAAGACTAGTAGAGACGTCGGGAGCGCCGCCTCCTTCACTGACGCTGCGCTTTCGCTGCCGGACGGAGGTAAATTTAAAAAGGATCTTGTTGGAGGGGAGAAGAGGGCGGGCAGTTGGGACATGGCAGCGGGAGGGCGAGGTAAGCATGGTGCGGCGGGGCGCCCCCCCAGAGGATGGCGCCCTCCTGCCATGCTTACCTTGCTTACCGTGTTGGCACGGCCCTGCACACTACCACTTTTATCTCTCTTGCCGAAATGAACTGTATTTCTCATGCCGGAAATGAACTTTCTGTACTTGATTATCTAACTTATTTTATAACTCACTCTATCATTCAGGATCTTCAATGCAATACCTCTTTGTATTCTACTGTACCATTTATCTATCTTAATGCAATACCACTTGTAATTCTCTATCCGGATATGGCGATCGCCATTACGGCATAATGTAAGCCACATTGAGCCTGCAAATTGGTGGGAAAATGTGGGAAACAAATGCAACAAATAAATAAATAAATTTTATTTGTTGCTGAATTCCACACCCAGCTTTGGGTGCAAGGACATATACCAACTGAAATCAGGTGTAAATCCTGGCAAGCAAGTTGAGTGCGCATCTGCGGTATTCTATAATACTGTGTACAATTATCTGGAATGCTCCTCCTATGGGAACTCCCCTTTGCAGTGTGTGTGGATACACGTAGGCGCTAGCCTACAGCTGGGCATGTAAGTGTATTTTCATACCGATCTGCCATTTCAGCCCCATTTTAGCGCCTTACATACATTGGAACGTGTTTCAACCCTGAAATTTGGATGCGGAATCAGCGCCTAACTTTAGGCAACAACTGTTATAGAATTCCCCAGTATGTGAGCTCATGCGTCATTTCTAGAATAGTGCTGAACGCTCAGCTAGCACATATACACAGAAGTGTACAGCAGTGGCGTACCAAGGGGGGGGCGGTCCGCCCCGGGTGCATGCCGCTGGGGGGGGGGGGGGTCGCGCACCTGTTGGCCGAGTCCGCTCGTTCCCTCCCTGCTGCTCCCTCTGCACGGAACAGGTTACTTCCTGTTCCGGGGCAGAGGGAGCAGCAGGGAACGAGCGGACTGGGAGCCAACAGGCACGCGGCACCCCCCCCCCCAGCAGGTAAAATTTCGCGGGGGGGGGGGGGGGGGCGCATCGGTGATCCGCCCCGGGTGTCAGCCAGCCTAGGAACGCCACTGGTGTACAGTTACCTGTATGTGTGAGCAGTCTACAAATTTATGCATATAATTGACAAATGCGTTTACGTGTCATGTTCGAGAATGAGGGGATGGAGCTTGGACAACTGCAGTTTTTTTTTTAATTTTTATTTATAACAATTTAATTTTACAAGCACTAAAAATAACTTGCCACAAATACAGACAAAATAATACAAGAATTATTTCAATCAGGTAATTCTATACACTTCCTTAGACCACAAAATAGGGAGAGTGAAACAAGACAAGGCGATCAATTAAACAACAGTAAACAAAGAAAATGTGGTATTAACCTGATTATCCCAGTTATTATTTATCTGAATCATTATTCCACATTGATCGTCTGGTTCTTCAAACCCAAGACGGTGTATAGTCAATTAATTTCGTTGGAAACATACTTACTGTCCAATATTAGTGGAAATAATACAATTGATTTCATTTTTTCTCTTTTAAAACCAGAAATTATTTAAACAATACAAACCTTGAGTCTCTCCTTTTGAATAAATATACTAAGAGGAATCATTTCAGAGGAAAAAACTTTAGGAGTCATACCCGGAACTCTGTGGAAAACAACAATCTCGATATTAATCAACTGAAATATTCATTTTGTTCAAATTTTTCTGGTCTATCATCATCTTCAAAATCGTAACCATTTCCTACTCCTGTAGAACTTCATTTGCTGTATCAATTTTTCATTCTCAAAGGATTCGATTCGATTATCCATGTGGCTCACTAATAAGATTATATCGGAAGCAAACTTATTTACTACCACCGTTAGGTCCTGGAGCGCCTTCTAGATGATATTCAATGTAACCTCCACGGGAGCCAAAAACTCCAAGCTGATAGCTCTTACGGGTTTAGGAGTGGCACCGCCGAAACGGGTTCAGCTGTAAATGACTTCCGTTTCAGCTTACACTCCTAACTCACTCCTCCACTCCTTTGGACATGGTGGTTAAATGATTCTGGAGCAATGAAGTTGTTTCCAGGTCCAAAAGCATCGACGCTCCTTCGCCGGCGCTAATCAAAGGACTCACCAACCCAGTCATCTGTGGGCAGCTCGTCGCGCAGCGGTCCCACACTTGCTGCACAGGGGACAAAACGCTGGCCATCGGCGGCTGACCCCCCGATTGTCCCCTTCCTCTCAGTTAAGGTAACTGCAATTGCAGAGAGGAAATTTCAAGTAAACAAAGACAGAACTTCAGAGGTCAGCTGGGCCATTGAGCGTACGAGCTTCAGGTTGCTATCTTTCCACTCTCCCTAGTTGGGACACTTTTTCTGGTTTCTCCTCAGAGGCCTGTCTGATCATAGGAGCCAACTTTTCAAAATTATTGGGGGTGCTAAGCCCAGTGGAAATAACCCTTCCCTGGACACATACAAGGAAATTCTCAATATTGGGGGTGATCAAGCACCCACAGAGTCGGCTCCTATGGGGTAACCCTTCAGCATAGCCCTCTGAGTCATTGAAACACAGAAGCCCCTCCACCACTACAAGGTGGTGTCCCTTCGGAGGGTGGACAACTGCAGTTCATTCATTTCTTCTCCCAGTCACATAGAAATCGAGGGAAACCAAGCGAAGAGAGTCTGGGCTGCAGACAGACTAGCTTTGCCATCAGCTCTGGTGCTAGCTGTGAATAAATGCACCCCAGTAATTAATTCTTTTCCTAAGTGCGTAACATGTTAAGGGTTTAATGTCTGCCTACCGCCTCTCTCCTCCGCTGCTTTTCTGAATGACACCCTCCATGGTTTTTTTTTAACTTACCAGCAGCACATTATACAGTATATTCCGTCGTGCTAAACTCATCATTCTAACCAAGCTTAATATTATTCAAGTAATAAGCAGCAGTAACAGTTGCATAAAATCTGTGGCAGCTGATTGTCCAGTCATGCCAGCAATTTACCTGTCCATCTGGTGCTTACACACTCCTAAAGCTGTCCCGGAGAAATATAGTCTTTTGTAAAAGGCACCTGATTCTCACAGAACAGTCATGTTTAGCAAACGGTGCAGGCTGGACTGGCTGAAAAAGTGAAATTATTTGAGGTGGACATGACATTTCCATCCCAGGCATGCAGAGCAATGCCCGCTCTCATACCCTCATCGGGTGGTGCGGTGTGCACTGTTCCATCTAAGCTGAGTAGGAGTCCTCTACCCAGTGGCGTTCCTAGGGGCACTGACACCCGGGGCGGATCGCCGATGTGCTCCGCTCCCCCGGGTGCAGCGCACCCCCCCCGTGCAGCGCGCCCCCACCCCAGCGAAAGAACCCCCTTACCCCCGGGTACATGCCGCTGGGGGGGTGCCGCGCGCCAGTCAGCGTCATTTGTTTCCATGCTCCCTCTGCCCTGGAACAGGAAGTAACCTGTTCCGGGGCAGAGGGAGCATGGAAACGAACGATGCTGCCCGGTGCGCAGCACCCCCCCAGCGGCGTGCATTCGGGGTGGACCGCCCCCACTGCCCCCCCCCCTTGGTACGCCACTGCTTCTACCTACAGTCCAGCCAGTGGGGGGGGGGTCCTGCCAGTGGGGGGGGGGTGTGCTGTTTCCAACAGTGAGACAGGCAAGCTGTGCAGGACGCCAGGGAACTCTGCCTGTAAGCACCCCCCTTCCCCCCCCCCTCCCCACCGACAGCAATGCAGTAAGAGGACTCCCAAGCTCAGCTTAGAGGGAACAGTAAATGTCATTCGCTTTTTGAGTATTGATATCTTCTTTCTGCTCAAAAGATTGCATTCATTTCCTTATTGGGCAAATAACGTATTGTAAAATTTGACATTTAGATAAACCAATAGCAAACATCAACACATACACGAAGTCCGAATTCAATCCATGTAAGGGTAATGAAGTCGGGAAAAAAAACGTTACAAAGAAAATGCACAATGAAATACGGAAGAAGCACGATGAACTCATCTCACAAATTCTCATCTTATTACCAGTTAATCAGACAAAATTACACAATGATTAAGTGGAATTCAGTATGTGCCACACGTCATTGGATACCTCAACAGAAGAAAGGCAGCAGAGGGAATAAAAAACAAAAGAGAAGCAAGCCATAAATGTTCTGAAAATCATTAAAACTTCCCCATTTCAAAAAGGAAAACAATAATAATGAAAGGGGGGACATGTTTGTGATGTCTTTGCAGACTACTTTTCAAAGTATAACTCACTTTTTCAGTATTGTAAAGGGGGTCTGCTTCCTCCTCTTGGGTGGAGCCAAGCCTGCGGGGCTCCCAGGGTTCCAGGTCAGAATGCTGCTGATACTGGGACTCAGGGCCAAAGTATTTTATTATCAAGGCAATTTCATACCAAAAATCAGAATATATTCTTCAAAAGAAAAAGGTACAGTCCTCATAAGATAATCTTCAAAAGAAAAAGGGTACTGTCCAGGTCCCAAAATCCCTCAGCAAACGCTCAGGTCTTCTATTAGGGCATTAGCTTTCCCTCCCTCCTCCTTCAGAACCAATACCACAAATCACCTGCCTTTTCACAGCACAGAGGGAACCCTTTATGGAGCAGGGTTGGCAGTTTCTCCCACCTCTCAGCACCATGACCAGTGTGGCCTCCTCCACTGCCTTCAAGTGCTGGGCAGGGCAACCTTTGAATTCTCCATGGTAGCTGGCTCCTCTCCTGTAGGAAGCTCTAGTGGCAGGCTACTTCCTTCCTCCACATACTCCATGGAATCTCTTTCTCTTCGTCTCCCCTCTCTCTTGGTGACTGACAGCCTCCAGGAAATCTGCTCTCCCCTTCTCACAGCTGGGGGGAATTATATACTGACTAGTAAAAAAAGGCCCGTTTCTTACAGAAATGAAACGGGCGCTAGCAAGGTTTTCCTCGGAGTGTGTATGTTTGAGAGAGTGAATGTGTGACTGTGTGTGTCACAGAGAGAGAGTGAGAGTGGGTGCGAGTGTGTGTGTGAGAATGAGAGTATGTGGCAGGGTCCCTGCTCCCTCCTAGTTCCAGGGTGTTCCCCCGTCCCTCCCTCCTTCCCAGTTGCAGGAGGGGGGTCCCCCTCCCTTTTTGGTAGTTGCAGGGTCCCCCTCTGTTGTTCCCACTTGCAGGGTCCCATGTCCCTCCTTTTGTCCTGGACGTTTTTTCAGATGGAAGAACAATTTAAAAAGGACAATGTGAAGCAGCAGCTCCTAGGTTGGGTTGTTGTTTGTGAGGAAGAATGACGGCTATGTGGGGGAGTGGAAACAGAGATTAAGCAATGAGCTTCCTTGCTTACCTTACAGTTGGTTGCCTCAGTTCCAGTCCTGTGTATGAAAGTGCCTGACGCATGTAAAAGGTTGCCTTGCTTTGTTTTTAGTGAACGCGGATGACGGGTGCGCTGCAGTTGTACCCGGTGCTGTTCCCCCCCCCCCCCCATGAACAGCAAGCGTGCATGTGCATCGTGGAGGAGGGTGGATGAGGGGGACAGGGTCCAGCGTCGACTTGAGAGGGGTGAGGGAGAGAGTAGCGGGTCCAGTGGCAAGTGAGAGGGAGTGGAGAGAGAGGGTGGTGCGCACCATTGAGTCTGAGTGCAGGTGAGGGAGGGCGGACGGGGAGTCGAGGCAGGCAGGCGCAGTGGGGACTCGGGTAGGAGAGCGAATTTGTCTTCAGGGCAGCAGGCAGTGATGCGCGAGGGGGGGCTTCTGTTGCGCCTACTGTATTGATTGGTTGGTTAAGTGTTGAGTGTCATTGCTCCGCCCTCGACGTCATCAAGTTGTGACACGAGGGCGGGGCAGACAGTCATGGGGAAATTTTGATCTAGACCACCTCGGAAGTTGCAGATTTTCTTGAGGCTTCATTAGAACGTTGGGGTTGCGAATTATGTCCGGAAGGGGCGTGGCTGAGGGCGGTTCTATGAGTGAGAGTGAGTGTGAGAGTGAGTGGTGTTGACAGCCTAGCCTACCAACAGTACAGGGCTTCAGTGTTTCCCTGCCACAGAGTGAGCTTCAGAACGTTGGAGGTGAGAATTATTTATATAGATGGCGAAGGCAGGGAAACTGAGCTTCATCCTTCTCTCGCCCTCTAGTGGGGAAGGGAGTAACAGGCTCACCCTGCCTCGAGCCATTGCTCCCCCTGCTGGGGCTGGGAATCCATTCCATCTTTTTAGAACTACTCTCCTCACTCATTCTTGCAAGGACTCCTGGGACCCGTAGTTCTGGGCTCAACTGCTTCACTGGGGAATCTCTGGGGCTTGCCTTGTCACAATATCCAAAATCTCCATGGCTGCACATCACCATTAAAGAGTAGGGGTGGTACCACACATTTCCAGCAGGGAGTAGTCACTACTCCAGCACCAGGAGCACGTGGGATATAAGTTTAGTGTGGGAATCTGGCTGCTCATCTTCCTCTATAAAGCTTGAAGTCACGGTAGCCATTTTGACATAGAGCAGGCAGGTATTAAGTTCGGTCCCGATTTAGATTTCTACGGATATCATACGGCATACATTTTGCAACAGAGTAGTAATTGGATTGATAATGCCTTCTTGTTTTTTTTATAAACAGAAACTTATTGGTTTTACCATCACTTACTGTGGGGCTCATTTTCATAGCACTTAATGGAACTTTGGAAGTCTAAGTGCTTTGAAAATATGCCTCCATGTATGTTACTATGCTGTCCTGTGTAATGTGTTTTCGTCTTCCCTCTAGCTTGCGTGCCAGTTTCTTAATCTTTTATACAATGCAATGTTTAAAATTGATGGTAAATTTTGACCCTGGCTGCTCTGGATGGAAAAGGGCATTATGGTTTTTGGCTCACGTTACGTTCAACTCTACTCTTACGTTATTCATGGAGTTACAAGCTGCTTATGACTTCCTTTCTCACAATGGTTTCACTGGGTTCAAATGCATCATTGTATAAGATCCTGATGATCCACTAATTTGCGATCCGTTATTCCCATTTCGGATCTTGTCACTGTGTGTGAAACAATTTATGCACTGGGACATCATGCTGCCTCCTTTTATAAATGTCTGGCTCGGTTGTCTCAGACGAGTCCTTTGGGTGTGCAGATGGTATGGGAATCTGAGGCTAACATCTCTTGTTGACTGGGACTTTTCTTGGTTGAAAACTGTGTAATGTCTTTAGCCTCCA
>NW_021963425.1:0-99482 GCF_901765095.1 Microcaecilia unicolor
ATGCCCGCTTTTGCCGAAGCACCATGCTCGAAGGCCCCCACCGCAGGGAATAGTGAGCATGCCAAGGATTAGCGCATCAAGCATGCAAATGCATGCTGTTGAGTTAATTCCCTATTCTTCTCCAATGCTCAGCGGGCAGCGCAATATACAAAGGTGCTCCTAGGGCAGCAAACCTTATGACAGCTTGAAGCTTGTGTTAGGATTTGCCAGGGCATTGAAGAGGAATGGAGTTATCCCCAAAGACATGAGGGCCTGGTGGTCCAGTGGACCCCAGGCCTCCACCCCAAAAATATAAAACTCCCCCTGACTAGGACCCTGACCCTCCCAAAGTTATAACCCCCTCTGGCCAGGACCCTGACCCCCCCAAGACATAACCCCTCCAGCTATGTCCCTGACCCTTCCTCTGAGTGCACCTTCCCCAGGATGCACCAGTCAGAGTAGGGCCCCACCATTTTGAGAAGGCACCCAGCAGGAAGAGGGAGCCCTACTCCGCCCTCCGTTCTTTGAGTAGGAGCAGGTTGGAGGAGCTACTGCTAGACCACCAGGGCTAGCCCTCAGGGAAGGGGGGGGGTCGAATACCTGGCTGGGAGGGTTTTACATCTTTGGGGGGGGGGGTAGGGGACCACCAGGGATTTATTTATTTATTTTTGGCAGGTCTTAACACACAGCTCTTGAGTGCATGCCCAGGCACAATCCAATTTGCATGTCATTAGCATTGATCATAAGGAAACCGCTCAGCCATGCTGATTGCATGGCATTTCTCCGGTGCTATTCCAAACAGTGCCATAGTTTTGAGCATCTGGGTATCAATGTGTATGTGCCAACGGTTAGATGCATATTTTGCTGAGTTGCCTTCATTGTTATTTTAGGCATTGGCAATTGTTAAATGATTTTGCCTGCTGCATGTAGCCAATGCATACATGTGCATTCCTGAATGCATTTTAGAAAAGACTCTACATCGGCAGAACAATCGTCAGAGGCAGAGAATGATAGCCATTACAGCACTGCTGTGAAGATGGGCATCTAAGCATAAGTTAAGATTTTTCATAAAAAGTATTTTAAAAAACCTAGAAAAAGTAATGGTTGTAGGTAACATATGACACATGGGAGGTTTTTTATGCCTATGATTGCAATGAAGCTTAGAAGTAACTATGGTTTAGAAAGTTTTGGCTTGCTATGGCTTTTTCCTCCCTGTGATTTTATTAACAAATAGTAGGTTTGGTTTGTATGAGGATTGATATATTAATATTAGTTGTAAACTGTACCTCACTTCCTTCAAAAACTTTTTGGCATGTATGGATAGTGGTATTTACACATATACCCCCCTGTTTACTAAATCTTAACTGATCATCCTCACTTTAATATTCCCTTATCTCTTGTTTGTCCTGTTTTTCTGTCCTAATTAGATTGTAAGCTCTGTCAAGCAGGGACTGTCTCTTCATGTTCAAGTCTACAGCGCTGCATACGTCTAGTAGAGCTATAGAAATGATAAGTAATAGTAGTAGTAGAGTTATCTTCAGCGCGGCCCATTTTATTCCTATGTGCCCTAATGCAGATAACTTGATCTAAGCTTTAGTAAACGGGGGGGATAGGATTAAATTCTATATAATTATTGCCAGTTAGCACCGATAATTTTTAGCACCCAATTATCAGCACTGGCATGTTAATGAAATTGTGTGCACAAATTTGATGCACGCCATATATAGAATCTGGGGTATAGATCATAGGCATGTGCAAATAGCAATTTTTAGAAAGTCATTATTTACACATGAGATTCATTTTGAGTGGACATGGTGGGGATATAGTTTGAGTGAGGCTTGCATAGCGAATACACTTCTGTGGGGAAAAATATTTCATCAGATTGTACATTAGCTCGGAACCACTCATAAATTTTAAAGAAGGGTTGTTTTGGCCAGGGCTTTATAGGAGGGATTAAAGGTTGAGGGAGGGGGGATTCTCCTTAATCTCCATTGTTTATTTGCACCTCCAAAATGAAACTAAATTAAAATTGTGGTCTCTGCTTAATTGGTGACAGAAGTTCAGGGGAGAGGGAGATTGGTAGCATGGTTGGGAATTCACTATGGGGTTTGAGATCTATGTTCATCTTTGGCAAATGATATTAGCTTTTGACTAAGATGAGAGACAGCTCTCTAGAGGAGAAACCCTGTTACTAGTGTTTACAGAGCTCTGTTAATGGTTGGTAATTTTGAACCTCAGAAGGTAGAATACCCTTAGAGGTTCTCCTGAACACAAAAAGAGCAGTAGCCCTTGGGAGCATTGCTCAAGGCTAAGAGGCCTTTGGGAGCAGTTCAGGGCAGAAGAAGCAGTAGCTCTTGGGAGCACTGCTTGAGGCACAAAGATCTTTGGGACTAGCTCAAGGCAGAAGGAAGATCAGCAGCCCTAGACAGCTGCTCAGGGCAGAAAAAAAGGGCTTGTGGGGTGGGGGGAACTTTTGGTTCCTGAGGCCAAGAACAGCAAAGGTAGCCCTCTAGTGGGGAACCCTGGTACTGGTGGTTACAGAGCCCTGTTAAGGGTTGGTGAGCCTGAATCCCAGCAGGGAGAAACCCCAGAGGCCCCTCTTGAAGAGAGGACCCAGTGAGGGACATGGCCTCCAGGTGCAGCAAAGGGAGAAGACTCCCTGGATGTGGCCAGCACTAGAAGCCCAGCAGAGGAATGGCAGCTCTTGGGTGGGCAGCCAGTCCTCATAGCCTAGGGAAAACTTCTAGGAATTTGTGCCAGGGACAGACATAGCCAGCCTGGAAGTTCAGCAGAAGCAGCCACCAGCCCAAGAAGTCCCAGTGCAGGGGTGAGAGCTGAGGGAACTTGGAGAGGGCAGACTTGCAAGGAAAGGAGAAGAGGGACCTAGGCCACACAGTCACACCTACATACTGATTTAATTAAGCAGCAGGAAGAGCTTATAGCTACTACCTTGACAAGCAACACTGAATGGGGTTTGAAAGGTGTGAAAGACCATAAGTTACCGGTTTTAAACATTTGAGTTATAGAGTAATGTTATTGGCTTAAGTGTACAAGTACTGGTTTAAGAATCTAACAAGACTGTGGTGTTTGCTCATGTTAACTGAGTCAATGTGTTATGAAATCCTCATTTCTTATATGAATAAGAGGTGTATATAGAGATAGAGGCCTCTGTGCATAGTTTAATAAAACCTGCTTAATTTATTAGCCAGTCCTGTTCACCACAGTCTTTTGGATTTTTTTTCTCAGGGGAGAAGAGGGTAATCCATCCACTAGCACTTTTCTTCCCCAGGTGAAGGCACTGAGTGCCAAGTAAGTAAGGGGCCAACAGAGACTGTCTTCAGAAGGCTCCAGCTAGATTGGGCCCCAGATCTGTAAGGGGGCACTACAGAATAAAAGTTCAGCAGGAAACAACATACCCCTGGAATCCTTATGGATAGAAATGCTATATGTAAAAGGGAAAAGAATGGTGACAGAAATAAATTACAGACTGCATGGTCAGAATGAATATACAAATGTTGAAATGTTAGTAGAAATTAGGGAAGCTAACACATTTGGAACAAAATAATATGTAATGGGTGATTTCAATTACCGATAATTTCCAAAGGGCTAGTAGAATGATAATCAATAAAATATCTAATTAATTCTACTCTGTTACATATATGCTAGCAATTGCACACTTCCAATACTCGTGTGTAACAGAGTAGAATTAATTAGATATTTTATTGATTTCAATTACCCTAATATTGACTGGATAAGTGTAACATTAGGGTATACTAGGAAGGTAAAGTTCCTGGGTGAAATAAAGAACTGCTTTGTGGAGCAGCTGATTGAGGAATCAACAAGAGGGGGAACTATTCTAGATTTAGTCCTAAGTGGAACATATGATCTGGTGTAAAAGGTAATGGTGTTGGAGACACTTCATGGTCAAATCTGATTTAATAAATGGAGTAAGTACACACAGGAAATCATCTAGCATTTAACTTTCAAAAAGAAGACTATGATAAAATAAGGAAAATGATCAAAACTTAGAGAAGCAGCTATGAAGGTCAAAAGTATAATTGTATTGATATTCATTTCTCTATACTGACTATAACTATAGTTGAGCAGTGATACTGACCTCTGGCCCCTGATTCTAGCCCAGCAACCACTGCTAATTGGACAGGTACAAGTTGCATCACAATGTTTGTTTGGATAGACCTGGATAGACCAAATAAAAGGGCAACACTATGGGCACTTTGGCAACTGGTTGAGGATATATAACAAATACAATAGTGAAGGAGATATATATAAGCACAAATGGCATTACTTCTGACCGAAGAGGTATTGCCTCAAAAAGCCCCCGGCTCTATAACAAGGAAAGCTCACGGGGGCTGGGCTGCTTCATCACTGGCAAACACCTCATATAAATTTTTAATATTTTTTACATATTTCTAGTCATTTTCATTCTCTTATTTCTTCTCTCTCGATGTGAAGATATATACACTATACATAATCTTAAACTTAAAGGCTACTTAGCTTTGTAGAGGTCCAGTTTTTTTCTTTTTTATTTGACGCTGAGCACGACCATGACCAACGATGGCCAGCGTTTCATTACCTGCCTCAGGGTCATATGGTCTGCGTCAATCTACAAGAAAGTATGTTAATGAAAGCCTAGCTCTCAACTATATAAAACAACACAGTACTTTCTTCTTTTAAAACACCTCAACTAGAAAATCAAACAGCTCCAACGGACCAGCTTAAAGAGAAAATGGCCTCTCAGGTTTAAATACCCTATAACGTCAGATGCCGGAAGTTGGCTTGGCCAATCAGCCTGTGCTCATTCAGTCCTGTCATAAAGATAAAACTCTAAAGTCTTTCTTTATATCTGATCATCAGCACCTAAAACATTCTCAATCTTAGGAAAAATATTAGAAAAAAGTCCTCAGTTTTAGAGAAAATGTCCTCAATTTAAGAAAAAATGTCCTCAATTTTAGAAAAAATGACCCCATTCGATCTTTCCATTCAAACCCACTGGAGCCAGTGAGTTCAGACGGTGTATCCATTTCTGTTCACACTGGAACAGGGTTTTCTTCATGTTACCTCCGATCCTTACCGGAGAAACTTCAATATGTTGTAGCACAAAACATCTTAAATCTGTAAAGGAATGTTGTGCTCTGTCACAATGGAGAGCAAAAGGTGTAGCTGTTTTTCTTGTGTTCAATACACTACGGTGCTCAATCAACCGGACATGTAGCATACGTGAAGTTTGTCCTACATACAACTTCTTGCATGGGCAAATCAAACAGTATACCACGTAGTCGGATTTACAATTGGTGTTAATTTAGAGTAAACTTTTGTGCAGACTCCGGATGAACAAATACACTTATTTCTAGCATTATCGCGTACATGCAGCAACTACCACATCTTCTATGTCCTTCAAAAATAGAGGACTTATATACATGCGGAGGTAACAGAGAAGGGCATAATAGTTCTTTCAAGTTCTTAGATCTGCTGTAAGACCACTCTGCTTATGAGGAAGAAGTCTACAGGCAGTTAAATAACACTAGAGATTACATACGCCTCAATAAGGATCCCACGGAGATGTTAAGAACTGTTATCTTTCAATTGACGGGTGCAGCATATGCTGATAATCTAATTACTCAAAAAGAATTTCAATTTCTCAATACAAATACCCCCAATGTGCCAGTGTTTTATACGCTACCGAAGGTGCATAAGACTCTATGCATGTATATAAGTCCTCTATTTTTGAAGGACATAGAAGATGTGGTAGTTGCTGCATGTGTGAGATAATGCTAGAAATAAGTGTATTTGTTCATCCGGAGTCTGCACAAAAGTTTACTCTAAGAGTTAACACCAATTGTAAATCCGACTACGTGGTATACTGTTTGATTTGCCCATGCAAGAAGTTGTATGTAGGACAAACTTCACGTATGCTACATGTCCGGTTGATTGAGCACCGTAGTGTATTGAACACAAGAAAAACAGCTACACCTTTTGCTCTCCATTGCGACAGAGCACAACATTCCTTTACAGATTTAAGATGTTTTGTGCTACAACATATTGAAGTTTCTCCGGTAAGGATCGGAGGTAACATGAAGAAAACCCTGTTCCAGTGTGAACAGAAATGGATACACCATCTGAACTCACTGGCTCCAGTGGGTTTGAATGGAAAGATCGAATGGGGTCATTTTTTCTAAAATTGAGGACATTTTTTCTTAAATTGAGGACATTTTCTCTAAAACTGAGGACTTTTTTCTAATATTTTTCCTAAGATTGAGAATGTTTTAGGTGCTGATGATCAGATATAAAGAAAGACTTTAGAGTTTTATCTTTATGACAGGACTGAATGAGTACAGGCTGATTGGCCAAGCCAACTTCCGGCGTCTGACGTTATAGGGTATTTAAACCTGAGAGGCCATTTTCTCTTTAAGCTGGTCCGTTGGAGCTGTTTGATTTTCTAGTTGAGGTGTTTTAAAAGAAGAAAGTACTGTGTTGTTTTATATAGTTGAGAGCTAGGCTTTCATTAACATACTTTCTTGTTGTAGATTGACGCAGACCATATGACCCTGAGGCAGGTAACGAAACGCTGGCCATCGTTGGTCGTGGTCGTGCTCAGCGTCAAATAAAAAAGGAAAAAACTGGACCTCTACAAAGCTAAGTAGCCTTTAAGTTTAAGATTATGTATAGTGTATATATTTTCACATCGAGAGAGTAGAAATAAGAGAATGAAAATGACTAGAAATATGTAAAAAATATTTAAAATTTATATGAGGTGTTTGCCAGTGATGAAGCATCCCAGCCCCCGTGAGCTTTCCTTGTTATAGAGCCGGGGGCTTTTTGAGGCAATACCTCTTTAATCAAAAGATTTAATCTTCGGTCAGAAGTAATGCCAGTTGTGCTTATATATATCTCCTTCACTATTG
Organism: Microcaecilia unicolor; assembly: GCF_901765095.1. Taxonomy (NCBI): domain Eukaryota; kingdom Metazoa; phylum Chordata; class Amphibia; order Gymnophiona; family Siphonopidae; genus Microcaecilia; species Microcaecilia unicolor. The sequence continues at coordinate 6,903 of NW_021963425.1, forward strand.
TATTTGTTATGTAAACAGCAGAGGCAGGAGGAGATTGCCTTCAGAATTTATTATAATTGAGGATATGTAACCACAGAAGTGGAGGGGTGGCCTAGTGGTTAGAGCACTGGTCTTGACATTCAGAGGTGGCAAGTTCAAATCCTACTGCTGCTCTTTGTGATCTTGGGCAAATCACTTAACCCTCCATTGCCTCAGGTACACCATTAGAATGTGAGCCCTCCAGGGATAGAGAAATGCCCAGTGTTCCATATCAACCTCCTGCTTCATACTGATTTACTTTCTGATTTCCTTTTCAAAGTTAAAAGATGTTATCTATAGGAAGGAACTCAGTTAGTTCTGAGAAACTTGGAAATATGACTTGGGGATTTTTTGAAAATCCTCAAAGAAAAAAGAGCAAGCACTGCTGATCATTTATTCTTTGTTGTTAGAAAACATAGGCAGCAAGAAGAATTTTTGAGAATCTGCATGGGGTGATTAGTCTAGCCCTGGCTGATTTTGTTTCTACATGGCCCTAAACCTCACATCCTTCATATATCCCTTGGTGCTGGTAGAATAAAGCAACTGACCCAACATTCTCCAAACAAAGATTAAGAGTTTGTTTTGTTATTTGTCTAGATTTACTGTTTTCTCTCATGACAGTCTCATTTATATGTTGCTGCAGGCCTTCTCTGTCTGTGAGTTTTCTTTCAGAGGAAAAGAAAAATCTAAAAATAACTTTTCAACAGCTGCACACAGAGAACAATCACAGAGAGAAACAAAATGTTCAAATGTAAAATGCAACAGGGGAAGAATGGGAAGCAAGGACACCTTAAAGTTCTTTCAGCAGTACTACCCCCCACTGCTAGGAATTCAGAATGTGCATCAGTGACTTCTCCAACAATGTATTCGTCATACTAAACCAATATTGGCCATGTGTCTACGACAGCACTCTCTCTCAGGAATAGCAAACCTGTAAGTTTAGTCTTCAAAAATTCAATCATAGGAAAAAATAAGCTATCTATGCAATGGCTTATTATTCTTTCTTTTATAACAGTGGCATATCCACAGGTGGGCCTGGGTGGGCACAGGCCCACCCACTTTAGGCTCAGGCCCACCCATAAGTGGCACAACTCTGATGTGGCTGGCGAGCCTCAAGCCTCGTCAGCAGATGACTCCCAGCATCTCTACCTCCCCTCCTTCAAAGGCATTTTGGCATCTGTCAACTCAACCACCCAACCTCTCTGTACCTTTTCAATTTTTCAATGTTTTCCAAACAGCGACTCATACCCGCAGCTCGTGCCAGTTCAGAGCCTTCCCTCTGATGTAACTTCCTGTTTTCACAATAGTGGTACCAGGTCAGAGGGAAGGCTCTGGATTGGTGAGAGCAGCGGGTATGAGTCACTGTTTGCTGACAATGAAGCACTGAAGATTTGAAAAAGTATGAAGGGAAGGAGGGGAGGGTGGAATTGAGAAATTATTGGTCACCTGGGGGGGGGGGGGGAGTGAAGGGAGAGATGCTGGATGGGATTTTTATGCCCACCCACTTTAGGCTCAGGCCCATCCAAAATTGGGTGTCTGGCTACGCCTCTGTTTTATAATAGAGTTTCTCAAACATGTCCTTGGAAACCTCTAGGCAATTGGTCTTTCAGGATATCCACAATGAATATATATGAACATTCATTGGTGACCCAATAATGAGGCAATTCTATAAAGACTAGACTCAGTAAATGGCACCCAAATTTGGGCACTGAAAAAATTGGAGCGAGTGCTATTCTATAACTGGCAGTCTGAGTTGGGCACCATTTATAGAATAGCACGTAGAGTCGGGGTCTGTGCCCAACTTTGGGTGTGAGGATTTATACCGGTGTAAATCCTTTTGTAAAACTTAGGCGTGGATCCCTGAATTCTGTAATACTGTGTACGTCTTTAGTGAATGCCCATGACCTGCCTATGTCCCTCCCATGGGCACACCCTACTTTTCAGTTGCACACTTTATAGAATAGCAAGATGTGTGCACGGATCCTAATTGGAGCCAATTAACTGCAATAATTGATTGTTAGCACCCAGTTATTGCTAGTTATTGGCTCATTACTCAATTAAATTGCAAACGTAAATTGGGCACACATCCAAATTTGCATGCACAGTTTTGGGTGTCATATATAGAATCCAGGGTTAAATGAGTACCTCCATGTTTTCCTTTTTATATATGTTTTCCTTTTTATATTATGTTTTCCTTTTTATATTAATTTCTGTATTTCCTTACATTTATGTGATAAATGTGAATGTAATTAAGTAAAATGATAAAATAAATAAATAAATAAAAATGAGCACCTCCATATAGGCTCCCTGGTATGGGCACACTTAATATTTAGGTGCCTGCATTTATATCATCCATAGAGCAGGCGCCTAAATGCAGCTGGATGTGCATAACTTATAGTACTCTGTAAGTTATGTGCATTAGTGGGAGCTGCACCTATGTCATGCTCATACTCCACCCATGTGTACATCCTGCTTTAAAATATGTGCTATGTAAATTAAACAGGTATTTACAGAATAGTGCTTAGGTGCCCTACTGGCACTTACGCAGGTATGTGCAAACATATGCATAAGTGTGAGTATTCTAAATATTTATATATGTAATGATTGTGTGTAAATATGGGTATCTAGGTTATATAATTGCTCTATATGCTAGGTTATCTTATTCTATTTACCGTATTGTGACTATACAGTAAAGGCCCATAGGATCCTTACCAGGAAACTGTGTCTGTTTTAGAAAAGGCCTGTGGATGGTGAAAATAGGCGAAGACAGACTGAGCCATTTGCTTAAGCATTGCTCCATAGGAGATGTCACTGTTGTTTAGTACTGGTTTTAATATACTGACCTCTAGAACAGTGCATCTCAACCAGTGTGCCTTGATGGTGACAATCAAAAGCATGACTCTTGCACCATCTTTACTGCTTCTCACTGTAGCCTAAGGAACAGGGAGGGTGGGGATGAGCTTGGAGCAAATAGAGTAAAGAAGAGCTACTCTGCTCCCTAATTTGCCCCTCCCCACCTCCAATTGAAGGATAGAAAAGGATGGATATGAGTGAAGTAGACACCGTAGAGCAAAGAAGAGCAACTATTCTAGCTGCTTCAGTCCTAGAGTCATATGCACCATTTAAAGATGGGGCAGAAAGGACAGGAGTGGAAGAGTCAATGCAGAAAGCAGAGTGCTCTTCTTTGCCCTTTTGTGCTTGCTTCAGTCCCTCTTCTCCTCCCTCCAGGAGCTGTCTGTTGCAGCAGCAGCGATAAGAGTAGGGAGGAGAGCTCAGGCAGAAAATGTCCTAGGCCACAGGTGTGATTCTTGTGAATGACTAGTGAGGAAGGAAAAGATAAAAGTGAGAAGTAGAGGATGGGAAAATGAATTAAGAAGAATGCTGTATTTTTCCAATGTCCCTGAAGCCAGGTTTGAAGACTTGGCCAATTTGGCAACTTTTTTCGCTCTAAGGTCCATACTGACATGTGTTATGCTGCAGGTGTGAAAGGACTGGGATTAGAGATGCAGAAATAGAGGTTCTGAGAGACAGGGTAGGAGTTGTGTGTGGAAATATGTAGTAGGGAAATACAGGTATACATGAGATGGTGAAAACGAGGAAGTCAGAGGGTCTGAGAGCTGTAGAGGACATTGTATTTGAAAAAAAATCAGAGATAATATTGGGAGTAGCACAGCTGTTGATGGAAAGCATCTCCAAGACAGAACCAGAAGTGGTAAAGGTGGGGTGGGTGACAGAGAGGCTAAGAAGATGAGAAGATGGAGGACTAAAAGAGACATAAGAGATTATTGAGAGGGGACAAAGAGACACACATAGAGAACTAATGGGGGTAGATTGGGTTCCTGTGAGCCTGAAAAGGAGCTGGAAAAGGTGCATAACTGGGGGAAGAAATGAGAAAGGATAATTGCGAGTGAGAATGAGGGAGTCATGATAAGCAGTGAGTGAAATGAAATGGTTGTGATGGGGCGAGGACAGGGTAAGGGAAAGAAGAGATGGCTTTGGGGAGACAGTCAGAATGAGGATGATGAAGAATGGTAAGAAAGACACAAAGGGGGCAGATTTGGGGAGGAAAGGAGCCATAAAGTAGGAGATTGATGAAGATCTTAGAGGAACATGACAGGGAAAATGAAATATTGAATGGGCTTCCTCTCATTTGCTGCACGAGAATCGCTAGCACAGTTTAGTAAAACAAGGCCCTAAATAAGCAAAGGAGAAAATAAGTGAGATCTACTTGTGGTTGCATCGAGATTGAAGAAAGTATACTGTAAAGAAAGAAATTTAGAAGTACAAAGGAAAGAAGAAAATATGATAAAAGGAAATTAAAGGGACCCTATCTTAACTTTTATAAGCTAATACTGGAATCACTTAGTAGTCATTAATTTGGCAAGTGGTAAAGTTATTTACAAAACAAAAGTAATTCCCAATACAGAAAATGATCTGCATATTGAGTTACTCCCAATGCTGCAATGTTTACTAAAATTTAACTTACTTTCTTTTTTGCAATGATTTTACTTTACTTCTTGAAGGATTACCTCTTTTGTTCAGTTTAAGAAGGAGATCAAATATTATGTTGCCACTATATGTAATGCTATTTTTAATTATCGTGTTTATTTTGTAACCCGCCCAGAAGAACTGTGGATGGAATGGGATATAAATCTGTTAAATAAATAAATCCAATACTTTAAATAGGGGAATTCATCAAGATGTAGTAAAAGTTCATCCTTTACCACTCCTTGATGCACCCTGGGTTTCAGCAGCCTATGGGATCCTGGTACCACAGATCCTGAATCCTGGGGCAGGAGAATAATGCTGTTTGTAAACCACCTCACAAGCAGTGTTATTCCTGTGGCTCGATGCTCCCGGGCCAGCATATCTTGGTCCCCCCCCCCCCCCCAGGCTTCTGGGACCTCCCCAACTTAAAGCCTACCACACAGGTCCTGCCCATCTCAATGGGAGCTACCTTTAAAAATAATTAATGGTCTGAGGGCTCTGGAAGATTCTTTGGGGGTCTGGGGGAGTCATTGTGGGGGGGTCAATTAGGGATCCAGGGGTATTCAGGTAGGAGTGATGCCCAGTCATTCCTGCCCAGTCCATGTGCTGGCTTTAAAATGGCACCCCCTAGAAGTACTCTTGTGCAACTACCGCTAAGGGGTCATACTTCCATATAAGGAAATATTTCCTTATATATAAATATTAGCCGTTAAGCCCGTTAAAACGGGTGACTATTAGTCTGTTCTATTTTCACGTCTAATTCCCCCCTCCCTCCCTCCCTCCCTCCCTCCCAGCTCCAAGGCCCCCCTCCCTCCCTCCCTCCCAGCTCCAAGGCCTCCCTCACTCCCAGTTCCAAGGCCCCCCTCCATCCATCCCTCCCAGCTCCAAGGCCTCCCTCCATCCCTCCCAGCTCCAAGGCCTCCCTCCGTCCATCCTTCCCAGCTCCAAGGCCTCCCTCTGTCCATCCCTCCCAGCTCCAAGGCCTCCCTTCGTCTTACCTCGTCGGGTTACAGTGGCAGGCAGCAGCAGTGAAAATCATGCGAGCTGTGCGCCTTAGGAGCCTTCCTTTCTCTCAGCTGTGGTCCCGCCCTCATTTCCTGTTTCTGCAAGGACGGGAGGATGGGACCACAGCTGAGAGAGGGAAGGGAAGACGAACATTGCACTTCTCTCCAGATGTTAGCCTCGCCCAGCTCGCCGAAGCAGCTCCGCCCAGGAACATCGGCCATGATGTGCCGTGCACTCCCGTTTCTGTTGGCTGCTGCTGAGGACTGCTTGGCCTCCTTGTCTCCTCTTCATGCAGTTATAATTTTATTTTATTCTCGCTGCGCGACAGCTGTTCCGTGACTGCAGCGCATGCGCGGAACATCGATGGCAGCTGCTTTCTACTGCACATTTGCGGGTGAGTCGGTCACTTGTCATTTATATAGTTAGAGATGACCCCTAGTGGTAGTCACATCATTTATGTTTATTAACATTTAACAAATCAGGTTTTATAGTGATAAATCAAAGTGAAGTACAATATATGTTATTTATTTATTAAGATTTATTTACCACCTTTTTGAAGGTACCCAGTGGTAACTGGGCAGTGTTGTGTGCTGTCCAATTACTGCTGGGTTAACGTGGGAGCCCTTAGCACCACCTCAATGGGTGGCGGTAAAGGCTTGCCCCCGAAATGGCTACGCAGCAAGTGCTTTACTTGCCACCGGCCATTTCCTATGGCACCAGCTGAGATAAAAGGGGCCCTCAGCGCGTGTGTAAAACACGCGCTGATGCCAGTGCTGGTCCCCTTTTGCCACAGCTTGGTAAAAGGGGCCCTGAGTTATTATTAATTCATGCTAGTTAATCTTTTGATAACATACTGTTAAATGTAAGCCGCTTAGAACTTGTTGATAAAGCAGGTTATAAATGCCAAATTAAATCAAATTCTACCTTATAGAATAGTGCATTGAGTACATACATGTATAAGCTGCTTATAACTAAACACACCCACTTATAGAATGGCTTTGTATGCTTCCAAAAGATCAAACGTATAGAAACAAAAATATTTGCAATAATACTGATGAGTCTTAAGAAATCTGCATTGTACATATCATGACACTTTGAAAGGGTGATATCACTTTCTTGTGTGTTCTTATGCTGTCAAGATTTAATTTATGTAGTGTCATTGCATAGACTAAAGTATAATGGAGTTTTAATTATCCTTCTCTACAAAGAACAAATGAAAGGTAACTCAGCTTCTTGACAAAGCATATTAACTTTAAAAAGAGTAAATTAAGTAGTCATGCCATATTAAAGTCTTCTAAGACTTGCTGTTTTTGCAAGAATATGCATTTATTTATGGTCACTCACCATTTGATCTTTTTGTTTATTTTGGCCAAAACAATAGCAAAAATGATAATGTGACTTGACTTCTGAGTTTTGCTTATTCTTTAAAAGACAGATTCAAAGCAGCAGGTCATTCTATTTGCAAGCTGATAGGTAGGTATCAGTGACACAGATACAGATAGTAATTTAGCGATATGCATCGTTACTAAAGGTACTCTCCGATATCATGCAGAAACATTTCAGTAGATGCAAACATAACAACCTCTACTGTAAAGAAATTGTACCACAGACCTCAGCGGTGCCCCTTACTGGATCCACTGTTCAGTATCAGCAAGACTTATGTACCCACCTCCTCATCGGACATGTAGTGGCTTTAAATCTCTGGCTGATTGAGATCACATCTTAAACTGAGTATTGATCTTAAACTGAAAGAATAATTTCAAGATTTAAAGTTCTAGTTAAAGTTCTATTTTCTAATTATAAGAAATGTAAACGTTTAAAAATATTTTTTTTAAAACATTTTTACCACATGACCGATGAGGAGGTGGGTGTGTAAGTCTTGCTGAAACTGAGCAGTGGATTCAATCTTTCCTAGGGCTGTCTTCTGGCCACTCCTCAAACATAATGTTAGTGTTCTAAACAAATAGTAGTCCAATACAGACTTGCCTTCAGCCCAGACACACAACATATGAGTCTTCAAGTTAATTGCAGAAACTTCCTGCCTTGAGTGTCTTTCCCACCTAGATTCTGGAGATATAAGCTTGAGGAACACTCTGCTTCCCCAAGCCTCCCCCAGGTAATATAGCCCAGCCAATGCCTTAGGAGGACTCCTTCTCTCACATTCTTGCCCCTGGAGACCTCTTGCCTTGGGGTCTTGATCTTGGAGAACTCTTGCCTCAGAGCCTCCCTGAGCTACTTTTTCTCAGGGCGTTTAACCACCTCCCTGCCTGAGCCCCGTCCCTCTTACTCAGTCTTTGGCTCAGTGGGCCAGTGCCACCTGCCATAAGGTGGTTTAACTGCAATATCAGTGAGGGACTGTTCTTAGGGGAGCCTGCCACTATATCACTCACTCCCTCACACTCACGTTACTTGACAACATGCCTATAGCCTGAGTATGCCCCTCCCATATGAATGGTAGAACAATTAGGGCACAATTCTTTAATGTGACATCTAGAAGTAGGTGTCACCTACACGTGTCAGTGGCCATTAAAGTGACAGTTAAGCAGCTACGTGCACCGGGTACTATTTCATAAAGTAGCATCTAAGTGCTATAGAGGGGCATTTTCGAAAGAAACATCCAAATCTGGGGGCAGGGAAAACCATATTTTCGAAAAAAAGATGGACATCTATCTTTCGTTTCAAAAATACCAAGGACGTCCTTGGATCTGGACGTCCTTAGAGATGGACGTCTTTGACTTTCGACGATTTTCGAAACCAAAAATGTCCATGTCAAAAATGTCCAAATGCAAGCCATTTGGACGTGAGAGGAGCCAACATTTGTAATGCACTGGTCCCCCTGACATGCCAGGACACCAACCGGGCACCCTAGGGGGCACTGCAGTGGACTTTATAAAATGCTTTCAGGTACATAGCTCCCTTACCTTGTGTGCTGAGCCCTCCAACCCCTCCCCCCAAAACCCACTACCCCCAACTGTACACCACTACCATAGCCCTTACGGGTGAAGGGGACACCTATATGTGGGTACAGTGGGTTTCTGGTGGGTTTTGGAGGGCTCGCTGTTTCCTCCACAAATGTAACAGGTAGGGGGGGTATGGGCCTGGGTCTGCCTGTCTGAAGTGCACTGCAGTACCCACTAAAACTGCTCCAGGGACCTTCATGCGCTGTCATGGACCTGAGTATGACATCTGAGGCTGGCATAGAGGCTCGCACGAAATATTTTTAAAGATGTTTTTTGAGGGTGGGAGGAGGTTAGTGACCACTGGGGGAGTAATGGGAGGTCATCCCCGATTCCATCCAGTGGTCATCTGGTCATTTCTGGCACCTTTTTGTGCCTTGTTCATAAAAAAAACACGTCCGGGTGAGAACGTCCAAGTGTTCGTCATGGACGTCCCTGGTTTTTTCGATTATGGGTCAAAGATGTCCAAGTGTTAGGCACGCCCAAGTCCTGCCTTTGCTATGCCTCCAACATGCCCCCTTGAAATTTGGATGTCCTTGTGATGGACTGCAGTTGGAGACGTCCAAAGTTACCATTTTACCAGTGCCATGGTCTGACCATTCTTTAGTATTGTTTTCATTAGTATTGGAAAAGGCTTCCCAGAATACATGCTTGAAGATTAGAATAGTTAGACTGTGGATTGATCCTGCCCCCTTATGGGAGGCATGGAATCCTTTGTTAGAAAATATAATACACTAGTAAAAAAGGCCCGTTTCTGTTAGAAATGAAACGGGCGCTAGCAAGGTTTTCCTTGGAGTGTATGTTTCAGAAAGAGCTTGTGTGAGAGATGGAGCGTGTGTGTCAGAGAGAGAATGTGAAAGAGAGAGAGACAGAGTGTATGTGTTTGTGCGAGAGAGAGAGAGTGTGTGTGAGAGACAGTGTTTGTGTTTCTGTGTGACACTGTGTGAGAGAGAGGGACAAAGACAGTGAATGTGTGAGTGAGAGTGTATGTGGCAGACAGAGAATGAGTGCGTGTGTGGTATGAGGAACCCCCTCACCCCCTCCCTCTCCCCTGCCCCCTTGCAGCCAGGCATGTGCAGCGACCCTCCTCTCCCCGTGTTCCCCCTGCAGCCACCCATGTCCAGCATCCCCCTGCAGCCACCCATGCCCATCAACCCTCCTCTCCCCCTGCTGCGTCCTTCCTGTCTCCCCTGCTCCCCCTGCAGCCACCCATGTGGTCTCAGGCCCCCCCCCCCCCCCAGCATCCCTCCTGTCCCCCTGCAGGCACGCATGTGCAGCATCCCTCCTTTCTCCCCTGTCCCCCCTGCAGCCAGCCATGTCCAGCGACCCTTTTGTCCCCCTGCCCCCCCCTGCAGCTACCCATGTCCAGCGACCCTCCTCTCCTGTGCAGCCACCCATGTCTGAGGACACTCCTCTCTTTTTTCCCTGTTCCTCCCCTGTGGCCAGCCATGTCCATCGACCCACCTGTCCCCCCTGATGACCACCAACCCTTCTGTCTCCCTGCCCGCCCTGCAGTGTCCGTCCTGTATCCCCTGTCCCCCTTGCAGGCACCCATGTGGTGTGTGGAGCCCCATCCCTATCTCCCTGTTCCCTGCCCCCCCTGCAGCCACCCATGTGCAGCAACCCTCCACTCCCCTCCCCCTGCTTCTTTCCAGCCACCCATGTCCAGCGAGACCCCCCTTCCCCCCCAGCCGGCGCAGCACCCAAAGAAAGCCCCTTGTTCCCTCCCTTCGCACATCACCCGACCCCCCCCCCACCATGGCACATCACCAAGCCCCTCCCCCCCTCATCAACCCCCTCACCACCCGCAACCGCTAATACAAACTGTGTCTGGCGGCTGCTGTTTCTGCTATTCAGCAGCAGCAGCCCGTACATAAAGAAAACCAAAAAAAAAAATCCTCCTAAAACGCACCTCCGTTGAGAAGCATCTCACATTGGCTGAAGTCTCAGCATGCGCTCCTCCTCTCCCCTCTGACGTCTCGGCGTTTCTCCGGGGTCTTCCGGCAGGGGCACTGACGTTGAGGGGAGAGGAGGAGCGGCTGCAGAGACGTCAGCCAATTTGAGATGGTTCTCTACGGAGGTGCATTTTAGGAGGTTGTTTTTTTGTTTGTTTGTTTTCTTTATGTACGGGCTGCTGCTGCTGAATAGAAGCAGCAGCAGCCGCCGGACAGAGTTTGTATTAACGGTTGCGGGTGGCGAGGCGGTCGATGTGGGGGGGAGGGGTTTGGTGAAGCGGCAGGGGAGGGGTTGGGTGATGCGGCGAGGAGGGAAGGGGGGTAGGGGCTTTCTGATGCCCCGTTGCACGGGTTGTTGTGGCGATGCGGCGGGGGGCACTTAGAGGTGCACCGTCGAGGCTGTTTGTGTGTTTGTATGTTTGTGTGTGTGTGTTTGTGTGTGTGTTTTTGTGTTTTTGTGTGTGTGTTTGTGTGTGTGTGTGTTTGTGTGTGTGTGTGTGTTTGTGTGTGTGTGTGTGTTTGTGTTTCTGTGTTTGTGTGTGTGTGTGTTTGTGTGTGTGCATTTGTGTGTGTGCGTTTGTGTGTGCGTGTGTGTTTATGTGTGTGTGTGTGTTTGCGTATGTGTGTGTTTATGTGTGTGTTTGCATTTGTGTGTGTGTGTGTTTGCGTGTGTGTGTGTTTGTGTGTGTGTTTATGTGTGTGTGTGTTTATGCATTTGTGTGTGTGTGTGTGTGTGTGTGTGTGCGTTTGTGTGTGTGTTTGCGTTTATGTGTGTATGTGTTTGTTTGTGTGTGTGTGTGTGTTTATGTGTGTGTGTGTGTGTTTATGTGTGTGTATGTGTTTGTTTGTGTGTGTGTGTTTGTGTGTGTGGGGGTTGCGGGTGGCTTTTGTGGTCGTGTGGTTGGGGAGTTTGCCAGCAGTCTGTAGCGATTCCTAGGCAGGGGGAGGAGTACGGAAACACTCCCCCTGCCTGGGTCGTTGTTTGTTGGAGGGGGTTGCCAGTTGGTAGGGGTGCCTTTATGGATCCCTTTACTCTCTGTGTTTCACCCTCGAGGGCGGGGCAGAGAGACATGGTGAGTTGGATGGCTTCACCACCATGAACTTACGAACTGTTTAGGGATTTTGCAGATGGCTTCAGCAGGTTGTCTTCGGAATGTTGAGGTAGCGTTTTATGTACAGATGGGGCGTGGCTGAGGGCGGGTCTATGAGTGAGGGTGACTGGTCCTAGCCTATGAAGACTACAGGATTTTTGTGCTTCTCTGCCTTGGAGTGAGCTCTGCCTGGAGTGAGCTTCAGAATGTTCAAGGTGGGATTTATTAATATAGATTTGTAAAAAGAGGATGTCATTAGGCATTGGAATGACACACTAACAACTGCTTTAGATATGAAGGCTCCACAGTGAAAAGTGGTTGTGAGAAATGTGGGTGTAAGATCTGCTTCTTTGGTACCTCCAGGTTTGAGAAATGTGCAACAGGAACTTAGATGGGTGGAGAGGGAGTGGCGTAGGAGCAATGACTCAGATGTTAGAGACTCTTATTTATTGAAGTTGCATGAATAGATGACAGTTATTACTAATGAGAGAGAGAAATATTACCAACAAAGAATTACCAACACAAACCCGGCTTCCCATGCGATCCAGAACCTTTCGACACATACCCTGCCCCCTCACAGGCTTTACCCCAGGCAGAACCCCCCTACACACACACATACACAAACAGCCCTGATTGCCTGACATAAATCTGACCCCATTACAATATCAATACTCCAAAGACAACCCTGACATCCTCATTCTCAGTAGGAACCGCCAAGACTAAAACCTTGCTCCTTCACACAACTCTACCCCTTTAAACAAAATACCCTGCCTCCCAGTGCCCAAACCTCTCCCCCACTCTCAATCATCCCCTGGAGCTTACCCGTGGACAAGCATTGGTAGGGCAGTGGGTCCTGGGTGGCAGCCATATCCCTTTGCTGCTGCTCTGGTGGGCACCTGAAACCAAAAGTCCTGGTAGTCTTGTGGTACTACTGCTAAGGGATCATCCTTCCATATACGGAGATTACTCCTGTTGAGGTTGGAGTAAGTTCAGCTGTGCTTTCAGCAGTCATGACAGCTAGTGCACAGTACTAGAAAAAGACATGGGGATGGGGAACCGTAGTAACCGCGGGGATGGGGATGGGGACAGAGCTTGCGGGGATGGGGCGGGGGACAGATTCCAAAGGGATGGAGTGGGGACAGAGACAGATCCCATGGGTGCAGGGATGGGGACAGAGCCCACAGGGATGGGGACAAACTTTGTCCCCGTGTCATTTTCTACTTTGAAGCCTGTTAATGAACTGGACTGTTATTTATGTTTAAGTGATGCCTACAAAGATATTTTGATTTTTTTTTTTTTTGGAAAAACAAAGCAAACATACTAGCCACAACTAGCAAACTTTGCATGGGAGATCCTGTGCATCCTGCTACCAACACATCTTCTAAGAAGACAACTTCTATTCCAGGAAGGACTGTGGAAGACAGGAGAGATAGATTGAGTCCTGAGATTGTTGATGACTTCCTATTTATCTACAGATTGAAAAACCATAACTGCTTTATAGGGCATATTTTTCCCTTCTAGGGCATATAAACGGGTTGTATTTTATACCACTGGACATTTTAACAGTATGAATTAGGATTCCTTGGTGTAGTATAAATCACCTATTGTTGGGGTTGGAAGGGTAGAGGGTGGTGGTGGTGGGAAGGAGAGTTATTATAGCTGCTCATTGTTGTTATTGTTCTCTATTTGTAATTTATACACAACAGTTGCACAGCATATTGTTCCTTTTTATACTTTAATAAAAAGATTTAAATATAAAATCATAAGTGTTCAAGGCTTCTGCAGATGAGGACAGAGCCCACGAGGACAGGGTGGGGACAGAACCTGTGAGGACAGGGCGGAGATGGAGACAGGGCGGGGACAGAGACAGAACCTGCGAAGATGGGGTGGGGATGGAGACAGAACCCACGGGGATGGGTTGGGGACGGAGACAAACTTTGTCCCCGTGTCTTTCTCTACACAGTACCAACCTGTGTGCTAGCTGTCACAGCTGGCCACACCTCCTTATGTTAGGCAGGTAACATGGAATTTTTATTGCGATGGCTGCCTTTTTAGTGCAGAAAACAATAGCACTGTAAACCTTACATTAGCTACTAAGTAAAAAGGCCCTTTAGATAGTAGAAAATATTTGATGCATTAAATGAAGACCCATGAAAATATGTTTTGTACAAAAAATTTGTTACTAGAAAATAAATAAGCCTGAGGATTCCCAAGACAGTTTATAGTCAGACACTGACAAATTGATTCTTGAGATAGTCTAGCCATCTGAGGTGCCTATCTGAAGAATTAGTTTGATTAGGAAAAGGAATTACAATGAAAGCTTAATAGCCTTATTATCCATTCTTACCTTAAGAGAAAACATAGTTGGCAATAACAACAAGAATCACATTTAGTGCCAAAACATATACTAAGTTCTATAATATGTCAGAAATGGAAAAAAAATATTTGGAAACTTCACTATTAATTTAGTGATACTTCTCTATTAGACAAACAAAGTGGGACATTTTGAGCAGAGTAAAAACACCTACCTACTTTGTACCTGGTGTTTGTGTCACAGAGAATGTTGGAATGTGGATTTACCATGTTTTCTTCTTTTCTTTTATTTTGCTTTATTTTTTTGTTTGTGGTTTTTCATTCAGTTTGAAAGAAAGGGGCCCTTTTACTAAGCTGCATAAGAAATTGGCCTGCAATAGCCCCAGTGGGGGCTTTACCTTACGCTGAGGCCACTTTTAGCACGGCTGTAAAATGTTCCCATCTTCCATTTTGTATATTAATGGTCACATGTTAATTTCTCCATTAGTACATTGCCAGCAATGTATCTGCGCTAACTGAATCACTTTCCCCAGATGTGTGCATTGTTGAGATGAACTAAACTAGCTTCTTTCTTTTGTTTATCAGATGCAAAAACACGCTTTGAAGATTCTGTTCCTGGTTGCCCTGCTGATTGGAGCTGTTGCCTAATTGATTGACCCTGGTCCCATACCTGGTGTCATTCTTCAAGATGCTCCTGACTTCCTGATCACCCACTCCTTGATTGTTACTCAGAAAGTCTTTCCCTTGATCCCTTCTATTTTCCTTGGTCCAATTCTGTTTGTTTGTTTGCTGTTTCCAAAAATTATCATGTTAATCTTAGTGAAATTTCTCTGCTTTACCTTGATATGGAACCAGTTGTTCCCAATATTGATGTTCTGGCTGTGTTTCGTGGACATCCTATTGATTTTGTTCTTGAACTCCTCATGTTTAAAGACTCTCACTATTGAACTTGTTGTTGATTGAGATGATATTCAAGTTGCAGACTATAACATGATCCTTCTACTGCTTTTTCTGTTGGCAATTTTATCACCCATTTGGTCATCCCCATCCCTATCGTCTTGTGGACCATCTTCTTCCTGCTTGCTGTCTTTTTGGTACAGGAAGTTTTCCATCTACGCCGCATCATTCGTCAAGGTCCAGTACTGACTATGAGATTGCACGATTTTGTGGAGGCCATCCATGAGTAATTCTCCACTATGATGTCTCTGTTTTCAGTATCATGTTATGTACTAATCTATGTTGATGCTTTTGCAATTAATTATGTAGTACCATATATTTGATTTTGATTGTTTCATGAGTTGACACTTTACTAACACTATATTACTCTTGTATTCATTTATTTGCTATATTAGCTCATTTATGAAGTTACTTTTGAGCATTACTATATGACTGACTGAAGTATTTGCTTCTAGTTTTCATTTCTGAAGAATGTTAATTTTGAGTGTGCTTTTTATATATTTTCCATTTTTATGGCTCTTTGTTATTGTCGCACCTGCGTCAGGGGTCACACCAATGACAGGGAGGCTTATACAGACAAATTCAGAACATCTGTTGAATTTCAAAGTTGTCTATAAATGTATTCCTCCATATATCATGAAATATTGAGCGCACACACCTCAAGAGTGAATGTAAAAATGTCTGTATAAGCCTCCCTGTCATTGGTGTGAAATGAATACATTTATAGACAACTTTGAAATTCAACAGATGTTCTGAATTTGTCTGTATAAGCCTCCCTGTCATTGGTGTGACCCCTGACGCTGGTGCGGTAGCACTGAAACACGGCCCGTGTCGTGTCTTCCTCCAATCAAATTTGATCATTAAATGGTTTTTCAATATAAGTTTTGTGTCCCTTTCATTTTTAAAGGCCCTTTATGCTGTTTTTTTTTTTTTTTTGCACTTAGTTCCCTCTCTTTGTTACACTCTCTTTGTTTTTGACCATGAGTCCTGGTTATGACCTATCTAGTTTTACTGTTATTTAGGTTGGAGATGGAATAGACTTCTTTGTAGTTATTCCACATCCCGTGGAAGGGGGGGGGGGGGGCAGTAGGGGTGTTTCCCTGGATCTCACCCTTGATAAGCCTGAAGCTTGAATATAACATGGGCCATCTTTTCTGAACCAATATGAATTTTGGATCCTGAGGCCTGGTTACAACCTGAACCATCTTTTCTGCAAGAAAAACAACATGAAATTTACATTCCTCCCTGGCAGCAGTGTGCTCGTGACTTCATTCAAGGTCATGTTGTTTACTCATTCACCTTCACTTTTGGGGGAAGGCCAACAGTCGCTCAAAAGCGCATGGTTCGAGATAAGGTATCTTTCAAAGATATCACCAAAACAGGGAAGATAGGGTATCCCGATAGTGAGGTTGCAAAAGAGACCGTAGTAGATCAGGTGTCCTTAAATAAAAATAAAAAACAGACAAAAGGTAGCAAATTAATACTGTCAAGTACTGAGCATGATGTTAATAGGAACAACAAAAATAGTTTGAAATGTCTATATGCGAATGCCAGGAGCCTAAGAAATAAGATGGGAGAGTTAGAATATATTGCACAAAATGAAAAATTAGATATAATAGGCATCTCTGAGACCTGGTGGAAGGAGGATAACCAGTGGGATACTGTCATACCGGGGTACAAATTATATCGTAGTGATAGGGTGGATTGAATTGGTGGAGGGGTAGCATTGTATATTAACGAAAGCCTTGAATCAAATAGATTGAAAATTCTGCAGGAAACAAAACACTTGATTCTTGAAATCACTGTGGATTGAAATTCCATGTGTAAGGGGGAAAAGGATAGTGATAGGAGTGTACTACCGTCTGCCTGGCCAGGATGAACAGACGGATGCAGAAATGTTAAAGGAAATTAGGGACCCAAACAAACTGGGCAACACAATAATAATGGGTGATTTCAATTACCCTGATATTGACTGGGTGAATGTAACATTGGGGCATGCTAGGGACATAAAATTCATTAATGAATTCAAGGACTGCTTTATGGAGCAGCTGGTACAGGAGCCGACGAGAGAAGGAAAAATTCTAGACCTAGTCATTAGTGGAGCACATGATCTGGTGTGGGAGATAATGGTGCTGGGGCCACTTGATAACAGTGATCATAATATGATCGGATTTGATATTAGCTTTGAAGTAAGTATATATAGGAAATCAAATACGTTAGTGTTTAACTTAAAAAAAGGAGACTATGATAAAATGAGAAGAACGGTGAAAAAAAAACTTAGAGGAGCAACTGCAAGGGTCAAACATTTACATCAGGCGTGGATGCTGTTCAAAAACACCATCCTGGAAGCCCAGGCCATATATATTCCGGGTATTAAAAAAGGAGGATGTTAGACCAAATGACAGCCGGCATGGTTAAAAAGTGAGGTGAAGGAAGTTATTACAGCTAAAAGAAAATCCTTCAGAAAATGGAAGAAGGAACCAACTGAAAATAATAAGAAACAGCATAAGGAATGCCAAGTCAAATGCAAAGCCCTGATAAAGAAGGCTAAGAGGGACTTCGAAAAAAAGATTGCGTTGGAGGAAGCCGGCAATAGAATTGGTTGGACCACTAGATGACTGAGGAGTAAAAGGGGCGATCAGGGAAGACAAAGCCGTAGCTGAGAGATTAAATGGAATTCTTTGCTTCGGTCTTCACCGAGGAAGATTCGGTGCCAGAAATGGTATTCGAAGCTGACGAGTCGGAGAAACTTAATGAATTCTCTGTAAACCTGGAGGATGTAATGGGGCAGTTCTACAAACTGAAGAATGGCAAATCTGGACCAGATGATATTCATCCCAGAGTACTGATAGAACTGAAAAATGAGCTTGCGGAGCTACTGTTAGTAATATGTAATTTATCCTTAAAATCGAGTGTGGTACCGGAAGATTGGAGGGTGGCCAATGTAACGCTGATTTTTAAAAAAGGTTCCAGAGAAGATCCAGGAAATTATAGACCGGTGAGTTTGACGTCGGTGCTGGGCAAAATGGTAGAGACTTTTATAAGGAACAAAATTACAGAGCATATTCAAAAGCATGGATTAATGAGGCAAAAGTCAACATGGATTTAGTGAAGGGAAATCTTGCCTCACCAATTCTTTGAAGGGGTGAACAAACATGTGGATAAAGGTGAGTCGGTTGATATTATATATCTGTATTTTGAGAAGGCATTTGACAAAGTACCTCATGAAAGATTCCAGAGGAAATTGCAGAGTTATGGAATAGGAGGTAGTGTTCTATTGTGGATTAAGAACTGGTTAAAAGATAGAAAACAGAGAGTAGGGTTAAATGGTCAGTATTCTCAATGGAGAAAGATAGTTAGTGGGGTTCCCCAGGGGTCTGTGCTGTGACCGCTGCTTTTTAACATATTTATAAATGACCTAGAGATGGGAATAACTAGTGAGGTAATTAAATTTGCTGAGGACACCAAGTTTTTCAAAGTCGTTAAATCGCGGGAGAATTGTGAAAAATTACAAGAGGATCTTACGAGACTGGGGACTGGGCGTCTAAATGGCAGATAACATTTAATGTGAGCAAGTGCATGTGGAAATTAGAAACCTGAATTATAGCTATGTCATGCAAGGTTCCACGTTAGGAGTCACAGACCAAGAAAGGGATTTGTGTGTCGTCGTTGATGATATGTTGAAACCTTCTGCTCAGTGTGCTGCTGCAGCTAAGAAAGCAAATAGAATGTTAGGTATTATTAGGAAAGGAATGGAAAACAAAAATGAGGATGTTATAATGCACATAGTGCGAACACACCTCGAATATTGTGTTCAATTCTGGTCGCCGTATCTCAAAAAAGATATAGTGGAATTAGAAAAGGTGCAGAGAAGGGCGACGAAAATGATAAAGGGGATGGGACGACTTCCCTATGAGGAAACGCTAAAGCGGCTAGGGCTCTTCAGCTTGGAGAAAAGGTGGCTGAGGGGAGATATGATAGAGGTCTATAAAATAATGAGTGGAGTGGAACTGGTAGATGTGAAGCGTCTGTTTACGCTTTTCAAAAATACTAGGACTAGGGGGCATGCGATGAAGCTACAATGTAGTAAATTTAAAACGAATCAGAGAAAATGTTTCTTCACTCAACATGTACAGTGGGGGAAATAAGTATTTGATCCCTTGCTGATTTTGTAAGTTTGCCCACTGACGAAGACATGAGCAGCCCATAATTGAAGGGTAGGTTATTGGTAACAGTGAGAGATAGCACATCACAAATTAAATCCGGAAAATCACATTGTGGAAAGTATATGAATTTATTTGCATTCTGCAGAGGGAAATAAGTATTTGATCCCCCACCAACCAGTAAGAGATCTGGCCCCTACAGACCAGGTAGATGCTCCAAATCAACTCGTTACCTGCATGACAGACAGCTGTCGGCAATGGTCACCTGTATGAAAGACACCTGTCCACAGACTCAGTGAATCAGTCAGACTCTAACCTCTACAAAATGGCCAAGAGCAAGGAGCTGTCTAAGGATGTCAGGGACAAGATCATACACCTGCACAAGGCTGGAATGGGCTACAAAACCATCAGTAAGACGCTGGGCGAGAAGGAGACAACTGTTGGTGCCATAGTAAGAAAATGGAAGAAGTACAAAATGACTGTCAATCGACAAAGATCTGGGGCTCCACGCAAAATCTCACCTCGTGGGGTATCCTTGATCATGAGGAAGGTTAGAAATCAGCCTACAACTACAAGGGGGGAACTTGTCAATGATCTCAAGGCAGCTGGGACCACTGTCACCACGAAGACCATTGGTAACACATTACGACATAATGGATTGCAATCCTGCAGTGCCCGCAAGGTCCCCCTGCTCCGGAAGGCACATGTGACGGCCCGTCTGAAGTTTGCCAGTGAACACCTGGATGATGCCGAGAGTGATTGGGAGAAGGTGCTGTGGTCAGATGAGACAAAAATTGAGCTCTTTGGCATGAACTCAACTCGCCGTGTTTGGAGGAAGAGAAATGCTGCCTATGACCCAAAGAACACCGTCCCCACTGTCAAGCATGGAGGTGGAAATGTTATGTTTTGGGGGTGTTTCTCTGCTAAGGGCACAGGACTACTTCACCGCATCAATGGGAGAATGGATGGGGCCATGTACCGTACAATTCTGAGTGACAACCTCCTTCCCTCCGCCAGGGCCTTAAAAATGGGTCGTGGCTGGGTCTTCCAGCACGACAATGACCCAAAACATACAGCCAAGGCAACAAAGGAGTGGCTCAGGAAGAAGCACATTAGGGTCATGGAGTGGCCTAGCCAGTCACCAGACCTTAATCCCATTGAAAACTTATGGAGGGAGCTGAAGCTGCGAGTTGCCAAGCGACAGCCCAGAACTCTTAATGATTTAGAGATGATCTGCAAAGAGGAGTGGACCAAAATTCCTCCTGACATGTGTGCAAACCTCATCATCAACTACAGAAGACGTCTGACCGCTGTGCTTGCCAACAAGGGTTTTGCCACCAAGTATTAGGTCTTGTTTGCCAGAGGGATTAAATACTTATTTCCCTCTGCAGAATGCAAATAAATTCATATACTTTCCACAATGTGATTTTCCGGATTTAATTTGTGATGTGCTATCTCTCACTGTTACCAATAACCTACCCTTCAATTATGGGCTGCTCATGTCTTTGTCAGTGGGCAAACTTACAAAATCAGCAAGGGATCAAATACTTATTTCCCCCACTGTAATTAAACTCTGGAATTCGTTGTCAGAGAATGTGGTAAAGGCAGTTAGCTCAGCGGAGTTTAAAAAAGGTTTGGATGGCTTCCTAAAGGAAAAGTCCATAGACCATTATTAAATGGACTTGGGGAAAATCCACTATTTCTGTGATAAGCAGTATAGAATGTTTTTGTACTTTTTGGGGATCTTGCCAGGTATTTGTGACCTGGATTGGCCACTGTTGGAAACAGGATGCTGGGCTTGATGGACCTTTGGTCTTTCCCAGTAGGGCAATACTTATGTACTTATCTCCTGGGAAGCTGTGTAGGAGAGAGCTTCACAGAGACAGTATCTCCAGTAACATCTGTAAACTGTGGAGAGGAGTTTGACACTGTCAGTCTACTACTGATAAGATGTTATTGCTGAAAGCCGACCAGGCCCCTCATTGTCATGACAATATGTACCTTACTGGTGAGATGGACAGATGGTCCATGATTGGTCTTTGATTGTCACCTGTGAACTCCGAGGGCTGTGCCAATGCTGGACTTGAACAAAGGAAGAGAAGAGCAAAGGAGAATCAAAGAGGATCAGATGGTGTACACATCTCTGAGACAGACTGGATCACTAGAATACCTGTGAACTGTGTTTATCTGTGCCAAGTGTAGCCAAGGCCAAAGTCAGGAGCAGACTCAGCTTCAAAGACTGGCTGTCCTGAGAGTAGCACCAGGAAAGATTTAGTAGAAGATTTACAGCTTCCATAAGACTGAACATCTGGCTGCCTTTCAGGGTAGGGACATGGACTGAATGAACTCTGTTGATTTGGGCTTCCTGGAATAGCTGAGTCTGAAGAGGATCCATGTCATCACCATCTACAGAGGACTCTAGAGACTACTGAGGGTGAGAGACAAATGGTTATTCCTGTATTGTTCAAGGTTACTGTCAGGTCTTTGCTTGTGAAGGACTGGTTGTCTCAGGACCTGTGGTCATTAGCCTAACTTTGCTGCTAAGTTGGTAATGTCTTCTCAGGATAATCTGGTATTCATACATCTATTGGTGTAATCTTTAGTTTTTGTTGCATAATATGTTATTGTATTTGCTTGCCATAATTGCTATTATATAATAAATAATATATATTTCTACCTTCACAAAATTCCTTCATTGTGGACAGCCTAGCCAGCACCCAGATAGCCAGTTAGGCACTGTCATGTCCCTAGCCAAATCTGTTCAGTGTAATTACTATCTGCCTGCAACACTTTTGTGCTTACCACAGCTTAGCAAAGGAGCCCAAAACGTTTAAAAAAAACATTTAAAAAAATTAAGAAATACAAACAGAAAATCCTAAAGCAAAGTGAAATGTGACCCCTCTTCCACCACAAAACAAATTGTAGAACAGAAAATAGAAAAAGTCAAGACTCCCCCCCCCACCACCACCACCACATATATCCATATCCTAAATGCCACTTAACCTTAACCTGTTAGGCTTGATAATGTCCATAAAGGGAGAAGTGATCCTCTGCTCTTCCTGCTCCTCTGGATTCGTTTTTCCAAATGACCAGATCAATTTTGTTGTGCAGATCTACAAAAGAAAACAAAGCAGAAATGACTGGAGATTGATCCTGTCCCAATTGGAATTAGGGGTGTGGATTTGTTTTAAATGGCATGGGAATTGTCAATGGCTATTTCCATGATGTTTAGAGTCATTTTAAAACTAGAGGACAGGAAAAAAACTAAAGCTGAATTTAATTCCCCATGTCATCCATAGTGCACACTAGAGCAAAGTAGTACACTCTTGTGCAAATAGGGGATGTTTATTAAAATGTAAGCATTTAGCCTCAGCATTAGCATACACTTGCCAGCAGCATGGACCTGCACTAACGGCTACTGTATAACAATACAGCCAGCCTGGTAAAAATCCTCACTAACCCCCAGATTCAATACATGGTGACTAATGTTGTACACACAAATTTGGCAGTGCTTCCCAGACCAACTCTAAAGCCACAACAGTTGTCTTCTTATTTCCAACTCACCAGCTTGCAGACCTTCAACACCACTCTCAATGGGAACATCAACAGGGGCCAAAACTTCACTAAGAGAAGTTGTTATACTGCCCTTTACTCTGGGAGAGGAAGCAACCATAGGGAGTCCTCCCCAGATAAATGCAACTGCGCTGAACTGGCCTCACTGCTGAACTCTCCACATGCAGCTCTTCCAGGACCATCAATACAAGGCTCAATGAGACCTTGTCTGCCAGACTCACTGTGGACCTGGTTGTGGATACTGCTGACTTTACTGTATCAAGCCATGCCCCACAAGCTTCCAAGTTCAGTTGCCTGGTAGCCTGCATGGAGCTATTCATTGGGGGAAGGTCTTAATAAATTCTTTCCTCTTCTTCCCCATAGCAGAAGAGTGCCACTAGGTAATTTTCACCTTGGAACTTCAGCAGAGCTCAGTCTGAGCATCCATGCTTGATGCTTTCTTGGCTCCTCCCCCGACACCCAGTAGTTTTATTTTCACTACTGACCTCTCACACTACTTGTTTAAAATGAAAATTACCAGCTCTAGGCCATTGAACAAATATGCTGAAATGTCCATACCTTCTTCTTGACTCTCAACTACTTGGGTCCTGCTATCCATGCTTTCATTCTTTAGCTCAATTACAGGACTGTCAGCTTTCCCTTCCTTTCATGGGACTCTGAGCATCCTCCCCAGGAGACCATGATATGGGTCATCATATATTGTTTAGTGAGCCAGGGAAAGTGTTTTTTCTTGTGGCCCCTCCTCTTGGGTAATCTCCAGATAGGACTAATTTTATTTGAATCTTGATATCATCTCCCCCAGCTCTATTTCTGCCCAGATTTTCTTTTTCTTCAAGGGTTTTCTGAGTTAATCAAACCCTTATGTGAAACTGGAATGTGGTTGCAAACCCTGGATCATCACAGCCTCCCCCTCTTAAATTATTGCAACTCTTTAAGGCACTGTTATGCTCCTTTAATGAGTTTGCAATCCAGATAAAGCATCTCCATTATTATGCAATCTACTGGCTCTCTGTTCAAACCAGAAGGTAAAGGACTAAAGTGCCAATTACTATGGGGCTAACCAGGCATTGTTATTTTTTTCATTTGCTGCAACCACTTCAATGAAGCATGGTGTGTGATCAAAGTAAATTTCCAGCCAATAAAATAATACCTAAGTGTTTCAATAGCCTACTTAATAGCAAGGCACTATTTCTCAGTAGTGGCATCATTTTTGCCGTGGAGTAAGAGCTTTCAGCTTAAATAATTCACTGAATTCCCATTTTTCTCCCTTGACGGAACTGCTCTCCAAGCTATACCTGAAGCAACTGTTTGTAACATGAAATCCTTATTGAAATCTACCCTTATAATACTGGTTCTTTACACAGACTGTCTTGGAGCCTCTGGATTGATTGCTTCCATTGCTCTGTCCACTGCAACTGGTCTGGAAATTTTTTTTTTTTAGCATATTCGTTAAAGAGCTTGCCTGTTCTGCAAACTTTGGGATAAACCTCATGTAATATCCCATCAATTCTAGAAAATAGCAGAGTTACTTCCTAGTTGCTGATTGAGATTGTTTGTTTTTTAATAATGCTCTCAACTAGTATAGATTTTTCAGGGCCCTGTTCCTCTAGATATACTAAGTATTTCACTTGCTTTTGTGCAAATCCACACTTTTGTGGGTTCAATGTGAGACCAGCTTTAGAAAAGGCTTCTAGTACTACCCTCACCTGAGGTATGTGAGTGTCTCATTCTGGACTGAAGATTATAAGATAATCGTTATAGGCAGCCGCATAATCTTGATGACTGCTAAGGTATCAAATAGCTATGGACAACTTGCAGCAGCTCTATATAAGCCAAATAGCATGCATCTGAACTAACATAATCCTAGAGGGGTACTAAAAGCTGGCTTGGGTCAAGATTCCTCCACAAGAGGAATCTGCAAAAATCCCTTCATTAGGTCTAAAGTCATCAAATATTGGGACTGCTCTGCTTTGTTCAAACACTCATCAATATATAGATGGGACAAGCACTGAACTGAGACACATTAACCTGTGGAAAATGTATGCAAAATCTTTGTGTGGCACCTGGTTTTAGCATTTACATAATGGGGCTAATCCATGGACTCCTCTATATATTCCAAGTTATTCTATTTCATTAACTTGCCTGATTACTTTTTATTTTTATGTATGATGTACAATCTTTGGACCCCTGGCACAGAAAATCCATGCCAAAATCCAGCTATGTTGGGCCACTGTGAATGCCACTGTGAATGCTTTTCAGCTTGGAGAAGAGACGGCTGAGGGGAGATATGATAGAAGTGTATAAAATAATGAGTGGAATGGATCGGGTGGATGTGAAGCGACTGTTCACGCTATCCAAAAATACTAGGACTAGAGGGCATGAGTTGAAGCTACAGTGTGGTAAATTTAAAACGAATCGGAGAAAATTTTTCTTCACCCAACGTGTAATTAGACTCTGGAATTCGTTGCCGGAGAACGTGGTACGGGCGGTTAGCTTGACGGAGTTTAAAAAGGGGTTAGATAGATTCCTAAAGGACAAGTCCATAGACCGCTATTAAATGGACTTGGAAAAATTCCGCATTTTTAGGTATAACTTGTCTGGAATGTTTTTACGTTTGGGGAGCGTGCCAGGTGCCCTTGACCTGGATTGGCCACTGTCGGTGACAGGATGCTGGGCTAGATGGACCTTTGGTCTTTCCCAGTATGGCACTACTTATGTACTTATGTACTTATGTACCAGACCACTCATGCTGAGCTGGCAGTTTGCTGATATTTAGAAGCACTTAACTGGGCAGTGCCACTGAATATCATGTTCATATCTTAGGCACAATCTGGACAGTGCTGGGGCGGTCTGTGAGTAGAGTCAAGGTGGAGTTAGGAGTTATGCAGGCACTTCAGAAAAGTCAGTTCTAACTTTGCCCAGTTAGGTTTGTGGATATGGCACTGAATATTGGCAGTACCCACATAGATTTTGAGTGCTTCCACAAATTCGGATATTCAATGCTGGTACCTGTACATGGCCTGGCATTGAATATCTGGAACTGTTTTAGCTGGCAACAGTCAACATGGAGAAATATGTTCACTGCCGCTAGATGAATGCTAGATGAATATTGACCAGCGAGCTTTAATGGCCACTAAACTGCATCTTAAAAATAATCTCTAAAAGTAATAAATGTATACCTACCCAAGCTAAACTATGAATGTACATCTACAGAATATAGATAGAAAAGAGAGAGAGCGAGCGAGAGAGATGTATTTATTAATTTATTAGGATTTATTAACCGCCTTTATGAAAAGATTCACCCAAGGCAGTGAACAAGCATAACTTGACATAATCGACTTTCATTGTATTAAGAACATAACAACAATAAAATGACCAAATGTCAATGTAAAACACACTTAAAACAATAAGGTACATTTGGAGATAGGCAAATTAAATTCCAGAAGTAGCAATAATGTGATACAGAGTCAGAAATATTCTAGGGATGGGCAGCCAGGAAATTTTAATTTTGTGTTGTTTCCCGCATCATTTCTAGGAATGTTTACTTTATGTATATTCATTTGGCCATATTGTTGTCATGAGATTAGTCATTGAGTGTGCGCTCTTCTGAAAGAGTTTATACTTTTTGGAAAGAGGGCCTACTCTTTTCCCAATAGTGCATTCATATGTACTGGCTTGAAGGAGCGCACTGTTGGAAAAAGAATGCACCCTCTTTCCATGTAGTTCACTTTCTTTTGAAAGAGTGCACACTATTATTGGCAAATGAAAAATGCAAGATGTGTTTTTTTCTGCTCATTTACATTCATTAATGACATGCAACAACATAAGCTATGATAGGAAAAGAAAAAGACAAGAAGTGAGTGACGAAATTGAACACAAATTATATATACAGTTGAATGTGGAACCAGTTGCCTTCTGAAATTCTAGATGAAAACCTAGATCAGAAGATATCTCATTCCCTTGTAATTAAACCACCATAATCACATCCTTAATCGTACAGTAGCTCTCATTGTTCTCCATGGAAAGATTTATCAGGGGCGTATCTGGACTCTGGCAGTAGGGGGGGCCAAGGCCAGAGGGAGGGGGCACATTTTAGCCCCCCCCCGGCACCACCAACCCCCCCCCCGCCATTGCCAGAGCCCCCCCCTGCCACCAACGACTCCCCCCTGCCATTGCCAGAGCCCCCCCTGTCACCAACGACTCTCTCCACCTCCTCTCCTGCCGCCAACCCTCCCCCGCTGACGTTGTTTACCTTTGCTGGCGGGGGACCCCAACCCCCGCCAGCCTAGGTCCGCTTCCACTTGCTTTTAAAAATAATTCTTCAGCTGGAGGGGGGCCCCAACCCCCGCCAGACGCCGAGGTCTTTCTTGTTCGTAGTCCTCCGTCCGTGGCCATGCTGTACGCTGTTGATTCGGAGTCTGACATCGCACCACGTTGTACGCGCATACCAGCTTTTCATCCTTTGAGTCATCTAGAAATCACAAAAATATTGGTCTAGGTTTTGTTGGATTTTCTGCAAATCATGGGCACTATGATGGCACCACAATATGCAAAACATTTATGATAGAACTAGAAGAGACATTTTTGAAAATATATCAGACTAAACCCTTTAAATACTACTAGTATTTTGATAACGTTTTTAATAATTTGGACAATTTTATAGTTCTTTCAATGGATACCATCTTTCAATTCAATTCAAAACTGACTACTCCATAGAAAAAGGTCAACTTTCTAGACACCACAGTTTCTATCATCAAAGGCTACAAACAAACATCAATATAAAGGAAACCAACTGACAGATTGAGCTGCCTCCACAACTGTAGCTTCCACCTTTCATATACAAGAAAGGTCATTATGCACAGCCAAGGCACATGATACCACTGCAGATGCTTTGACTCAAGAAATAGAGATAAATGCCTCACAATTCTGACTGAATCCTTCAAACAAAAAGGCTATAGCCTCATAATAATCTCCAAGAAGATTGCTTTTTCCCTTAAAACATCCAAGGAAAACTTACAAAGAAAGAAGACCATAGACATAGTCCCCCTTGTAGTGACGTATAATCCACAGCTTGAAAAACAGAACAATCATAAAAGATCTATAAAGCCGGTACTCCAGAAGGATGAATCACTGAGGGATATATTTCCAGTAACATCTTAGTAACATAGTAAATGACGGCAGATAAAGACCTGTATGGTCCATCCAGTCTGCCCAACTGCTATGACTGGAGGAATGTGAGCCCTTGTGCCCCGACTGAGCACGGCTAGGATGGAGTGACACCGCACTCGGTCAGGCAGCCAGACAACCCCTAGCTTCACCAGGGGAGCGACCGCCGTTCCCTGGGAGTTGAGCCCCCAGGTTCGGGCAGCCACCAACACTTCTGGAACCGGCGGGGTTGCACAACCACTGACCAGACAGGCAGGCAAACAGACACAGTCCAAAAGCCAGGTAAATCCGTAGGGCAAAGAGTAGTCAAAAACAGTCCAAGGTCAAGGTAGGCAGCAAAACAAACGAGGTCCGGGAAACAAGCCGAGGTCTGGAACACTGGAACTGAAGATAAGGAGCACCGGCGTGGACCTCAAACACAATTGAGGCCGAAGCAACGAAGGATTGGAGGCAAGGCTTTAAATAGTATAGGAATCAGTCTCAAACATGTGCAGCTGATCCGAGATGGCTGCCCCCATCAGCAGAGAAGCACACCGCCCAAATACAGTGGGGGAAATAAGTATTTGATCCCTTGCTGATTTTGTAAGTTTGCCCACTGACAAAGACATGAGCAGCCCATAATTGAAGGGTAGGTTATTGGTAACAGTGAGAGATAGCACATCACAAATTAAATCCGGAAAATCACATTGTGGAAAGTATATGAATTTATTTGCATTCTGCAGAGGGAAATAAGTATTTGATCCCCCACCAACCAGTAAGAGATCTGGCCCCTACAGACCAGGTAGATGCTCCAAATCAACTCGTTACCTGCATGACAGACAGCTGTCGGCAATGGTCACCTGTATGAAAGACACCTGTCCACAGACTCAGTGAATCAGTCAGACTCTAACCTCTACAAAATGGCCAAGAGCAAGGAGCTGTCTAAGGATGTCAGGGACAAGATCATACACCTGCACAAGGCTGGAATGGGCTACAAAACCATCAGTAAGACGCTGGGCGAGAAGGAGACAACTGTTGGTGCCATAGTAAGAAAATGGAAGAAGTACAAAATGACTGTCAATCGACAAAGATCTGGGGCTCCACGCAAAATCTCACCTCGTGGGGTATCCTTGATCATGAGGAAGGTTAGAAATCAGCCTACAACTACAAGGGGGGAACTTGTCAATGATCTCAAGGCAGCTGGGACCACTGTCACCACGAAAACCATTGGTAACACATTACGACATAACGGATTGCAATCCTGCAGTGCCCGCAAGGTCCCCCTGCTCCGGAAGGCACATGTGACGGCCCGTCTGAAGTTTGCCAGTGAACACCTGGATGATGCCGAGAGTGATTGGGAGAAGGTGCTGTGGTCAGATGAGACAAAAATTGAGCTCTTTGGCATGAACTCAACTCGCCGTGTTTGGAGGAAGAGAAATGCTGCCTATGACCCAAAGAACACCGTCCCCACTGTCAAGCATGGAGGTGGAAATGTTATGTTTTGGGGGTGTTTCTCTGCTAAGGGCACAGGACTACTTCACCGCATCAATGGGAGAATGGATGGGGCCATGTACCGTACAATTCTGAGTGACAACCTCCTTCCCTCCGCCAGGGCCTTAAAAATGGGTCGTGGCTGGGTCTTCCAGCACGACAATGACCCAAAACATACAGCCAAGGCAACAAAGGAGTGGCTCAGGAAGAAGCACATTAGGGTCATGGAGTGGCCTAGCCAGTCACCAGACCTTAATCCCATTGAAAACTTATGGAGGGAGCTGAAGCTGCGAGTTGCCAAGCGACAGCCCAGAACTCTTAATGATTTAGAGATGATCTGCAAAGAGGAGTGGACCAAAATTCCTCCTGACATGTGTGCAAACCTCATCATCAACTACAGAAGACGTCTGACCGCTGTGCTTGCCAACAAGGGTTTTGCCACCAAGTATTAGGTCTTGTTTGCCAGAGGGATCAAATACTTATTTCCCTCTGCAGAATGCAAATAAATTCATATACTTTCCACAATGTGATTTTCCGGATTTAATTTGTGATGTGCTATCTCTCACTGTTACCAATAACCTACCCTTCAATTATGGGCTGCTCATGTCTTTGTCAGTGGGCAAACTTACAAAATCAGCAAGGGATCAAATACTTATTTCCCCCACTGTATGGGCTTCCTTCCTGCAGCCGGCCAACCCCAAGATGGCCGCCATAAGCTGAGATGCCCATTCCAAGATGGCCGACCTATCCTGGAGAAACACCACTAAGATAGCTGGCTATCTCTGCCGGACCGCGCCTCACCGGCAACTTGGCCGCGCCGGCCTGGAACCAGGTTAGGAACATAACACCAACAAGATAAACTCATTTTATATGGTATGTGATACTTTATATGTATACCTGAGTTTGATTTCTCCTTGCCTTTCTCAGGGCACAGACCATAGAAGTCTGCCCAGTATTGTTCTTGTACTAAGTTCTGAAGCTAACATGGAAGCCCCTTAAAATTTACACTCCAGCCCATCCATATCTATTCAGTCACAATCAGGGCATAGACCGTAGAAGTCTGCTCAGCTCCCGTTTTGTTTCCCAATTACCGGTGTTGCCACCCAATCTCCGCTAAGATTCTGCAGAACCATTCCTTCTAAACAGGATTCCTTTGTGTTTATCCCATGCATGTTTGAATTTCATTACCGTTTTCATCTTCACTACCTCCCACGGGAGGGGATTCCACATATCCACCATCCTTTCTGTGAAAAAATACTTCCTGACATTAGTCCTGTGCCCCCCCTTCAACCTCAATTCATGTCCTCTAGTTCTACCGCCTTTCCGTCTCCAGAAAAGGTTCATTTGCGGATTAATACCTTTCAAATATTTGAACGTCTGTATCATGTCACCTCCGTTTCTCCTTTCCTCCAAGGTATACATGTTCAGGTCAGCAAGTCTCTCTTCGTACTTTTTGCAACGCAAATCCCATAACATTTTTGTAGCTTTTCTTTGCACCGCATCCAGTCTTTTTACATCTTTAGCAAGATACGGCCTCCAAAACTGAACACAATACTCCAAGTGGGGCCTCACCAGCAACTTGCAGAGGGGCATCAACACCTCCTTTCTTCTGCTGCTTACGCCCCTCTCTACATAGCCTAGCATCCTTCTGGCCACTGCCATCGCCTTGTCACATTGTTTCTTCACCTTCAGATCCTCTGACACCAACACCCCAAGGTCTCTCTCCTGAGTCGAGCTTACTAATCTCTCCCCTCCTATCCAGTATCTCTCTTTTGAGTTTCTGCACCCCAAGTGCATCACTCTACACTTCTTGGCATTAAATTTTAACTATTACAAACAGTACTGGGGATGAATCGATAGGTTTCTCTTATATGATTATTATAAAGGAGAATATAGAAACCTAAATACATACTGTCCACTCTTATACCCTAAGCCTTTAACGTAGTGTGCTCTAGTGTACTATGGTGCTCAGAATATAGTGCATAAATTTAAGCCATATAAATGCTTACATCACCACTGGTAATCACCATCATTGCACCAGCCCTCCCTTCCTTCCTGCTGGTGGAGCTACTAACCTGCTCACTGCATGTCAATACTTAGCTTGTGACTGGAATTTTGAAGCACAATTGAAGAAATAATAGTGTTTTATTATCAGTTATATTTTCACTTTTTGTCATATTGGGGCCCCCTTACTAAAGGGTATTAAGTAAATAATGTGTGGTTAATGAGCAGAAGCAGGCTACTGTGAGACCATGTCAGGGGGTTCTGTGGTCATTTGTCTATTTCTGCAAATTAAACCAAAGGCTACTGGGTTTTTCTGTCAGGGGTGTGACATGGGCAGAGAGAGGATGTGGAAGTGTTACACATGCACTAACTGGCTAACACAGAGCTAACACGGGACCATTTATTGCCTCCTAAATAGTGCTTCTGCATTAACTGGGAGCAGGTACCACATGTGAATTTGAATGTTAATGCACAACCTGGAATAAAAAATAGTGGGAATTCTCCTTCTTGATGCACTGTTAATTTTGGGCTTGCCTCGCACTAAAAGCCTGCATTATAGCACATTAAGCCTAAACCTTAATGCTTTTTTGTAGAAAGGCCCCATCATAAGCAATGGAGCAGATAATTTTGTGTAGCCTTGGATGTTGTTCCACAACCTCATTATTTGGTTGTATGACTACAGTATAATGAGACATAAACATTCCATCCTCCGGATTATTGAAATGGTATGTAAATTTCCACATGCAAAATCGCGTGCTATCCTGAGCTGCGCATGCAACTAAATTGGCTAATGAGCCAATTTGTGCTAATAATTGGATGTTAACAATCAATTATTGGCATTAATTAGTAACATTTTGGATTTGTGCATGGATCTTGCTAAGCGCTATTCTATAAAGATCAGCGCACAAATCTTATAGTGTGAAACTCAAAAGCGACTGTGGCCATGGGAGGGGCATAGGCGGGTTGGGTCATTCATGAAAGATGTGCGCAGTATTGCTGAATACCAGAGATCTGCACCTAACTTATGCACCATGATTTATACCAGGTTTTAGTTGGTATAAATCCTTGCACCCAAGTTTGGCATGGAAATTGTCTCTAAGTGCTCTTCTATAAATGGCGCACATCTCAAACCACTGTTTATTCAACAGCACTCCATGCAGATTATTTTCGGCACCGTTTTGTCAGTGCCATGTACTTAACCTAGTCCCATATGTCCATTAATCTTTCAAAAATGATTTAATTTATAACTTCATTTGTTGTTTCATGGACTTGAAAAATGATATTGATAGACTCTTACAATTGCCTCTTGAAAAAAAGTGAGTAATCTTACCAGATCTTATAGAAACCTACAATGAAAAGCTACCATTATTAATATCAGCCAAACAATGCATTTTCTCTGGAGGACTCATAAACCAATTCACGGAGTTCAAAGCATTTATAATAATTCAGTGCAAAACCTTGTGTGTCTGCTTTGTTTTTTTCAAATAACTAAGGAATCCTTTTACTAAGGTGCCCAGAAAATGGCTTGCAGTAGTGTAGGCGCAGGTTTTGGGCACGCACAGAATCATTTTTCAAAACACCTGTAAAAAAATGCGTTTTTTAAATTTTTGCTGAAGATGGACGTGCAGCAAAATCAAAATTGCTACGCATCCATTTTGGGCTTGAGACCTTACCGCCAGCCATTGACCCAGCGGTAAAGTCTTACACAGTAAGCAGGCAGTAATGACCTATGCACGCCAAATGCCACTTGGCACGTGTCTGTTACATGCGGCCAAAAATAAAAATGATTTTTCGGCAGCACGTATTGGACACGCATCAAAAATGAAATTACCACAAGAACCACACTGTAGCCGGGTGGTAATTCCATTTTGGCATGTGTTGGGCATGCCTAGTGCCTTACGCGGCTTAGTAAAAGGACCCCTAAGTAGAGAAATGTTTTCTGCGTTATTGCCATATAACTTCTTCCACTGGGCTCACTTCAGTTTCAGAAATGCAAACAGCAGTGCCTGAGACCAACATTCCAAAAATAATATTAAAGCAATGTTTCAGTTTTAGTCATCAGAGAAGAAATGTGAAATGCTAATTTTCTTTCAGATATTGCAAGAATCACAGATGGTTTCTTCTCTTCATTTATCCCATTTTACCTCACAGGATTGCACTGAGAGAAAAAGGTGGAATAAAAATGACCTGTCAGGTGTGTTTGCAGAAGACTTAAGATGGCATCTTCTAATCGCAGATGATTACCAAGTGCCGGCTTTGTTAACATCTTAGATACATTTCTCTTTTATATCAGGCTATAATCAATCTCATTAACAGGTTATGATCAGAGGATGGGAATTTGTTTCAGTACATCGCACAAGCTACTTATATGAATTTATGCCTGCCGATTATAGTGTTTGTATTTGATATTAACCTATTCAAGGAATGTCTTGATTTCATGTTCTTCCACTTGTTAAATCAACCAGGAGCCTATTTACTAAGTTGCAATAAGTTAAATAAGGCACAAAACTGACAAGTAATGCATGTTTTACTGTATTACCTTCCAGTTTCACGTAGTATATGCTTTGTGGCACCAAAAATCAGGTCTGTCCTTTGCAAGTCACTTCACCCTCCATTGCCTTAGTTACAACTAGATTGTAAGCCAGTTTGAACAGGGAAATAACTCATGTATCTGATTAAGTAATTCGCCTTGAACTCGAGTTTTAAAAGAAAAGTAATAAAAAGGAATATGCATTCATTTGAAATGACGTGGTAAATGTCAGCAACAACTGTGGTGTCCTCTGTTCTATTGAATGTATCCCCAAATTTGTCTGACATCAATTAATATTCTTCCCTGTGTTCTTGGTTATATATAACATCTATCTACAATATATATTTTTTCTGCCTTCTTTCCTGGATCCCATCAATGTATGTTGTTAATTTTAGAGAAGAGTATGAGGCCCTTTTACTAAGGTGCGTTGGCGCCTACGTGCATACAATGTGCATCAAATTGGAACTACTGCCCGGCCACTGCGTGCCCTGAGTGGTAATTCCATTTTTGACGTGCAGCCAAAACACACAGTTGAAAGTTTCTACTGTGTGGTGCTTACCCGACAGTAATCAGCAGTGTATGCGCGCTGACGATTACCGCCCAGTTAACGCGTGAGACCTTACCACTATGTCAATGGGTAGCAGTAAAGTCTCATGCCGAAAATGGACATGCGCTGGTTTTAATTTACTGCTTGTCTATTTTCAGCCACATAAAAAAGGCCTTTTTTGCAGGCACGCTGAAAAATGGACCTGCATGCATCCAAAACACATGCCTACATAAGCACAGGCCTTTTTTGGCGTGTCCTAGTAAAAGGGCCCCTATGTTTTCTTGATATTTGGTTTTCTTGTCTCATTTTTCCTTCATTCAGCCATAGTCTTGTGAGACCACGACTGGAGGTCGCGGTAGTCATTTTTTGATTGGAGCCAGCATGGGCAGGAATGACTGGGAATCATTCCTGCCCATGCTGGCTACAATCTTAGAATGGCTGCTGCAAACTCCAGTCGTAGTCTCACAAGACTGTGGCTAGAGATCGCAGCAGTTATTTAGGCAGCAGAGAGGATATGAGCAGGAGTATCTGCCCATATAGAATGTACTTATAACCAAAAGATAACTGAACACAAACAAGTCCCACGGGATACTAGCAGCAAAACAAGAAGCAGGAAAAGTGGCCATGACCTTGGGCGTGGAATGGGTGGATCATTAGCTTTTCTAAAATCTATGCACATTGTTATAAAATACAGCCACTCTATGTATAATTTAAGCACCGGAATTTACACCAAGTTTTCCTGCCTTAGTGGGAATATGTGGGATATAAATGTTCTCAATAAATATATTTCTTCACTCAACATGTAATTAAACTCTGCAATGTGTTGCCAAAGAATGTGGTAAAAGCAGTTAACTTATGAAGGGTTTAAAAAAGGTTTGGATAATTTCCTAAAAGAAAAGTCCATAAGCCATTATTAAGATGGACTTGGGGAAAATCCACTGCTTTTTTGCTAGGATAAGCAGCATAAAATATATTGTACTGTATTGCGTTCTTGCCAGTTACTTGTAACCTGGATTGTCACTGTTGAAAACAGGATGCTGGGCTTGATGGATCTTCAGTCTGTCTCGGTATGGCAACTCTTATGGTCATGGTATTATTGCTGTGCGTGTACTGTTACAGTACAAACTTTCTTACATTATTGAGCTTGGAAGGAAGGTGCATGCTAATTTCAGTGCAACTAATATTTAATTTTTAAAATTTCTTTTTTAAAATATGTCTCAGATTGAAGTGTTTTAATTTTCTCCCTTGTACCTGAAGATTTTTGAATATTACCAGTAATCCTGTTTACCAATCTATAAATTTGCTCAGGAATTAATTTACCCTTCTTGTGCCTCCCACCACCTCAGCTCCTGGTGGTGGGATGGGTGGGGGCAGGGCGTCAGGGGCGCAGCTTTCACAAACACACAAAGCATGCTTTCTATTTGCAACCATTGTTGGCTTTCTGAATCTTTTAAGTTTATGTAACCTTTTCTTCTCACTACTCATGGTTCAATGGGTTTTAAAACATATTTTCTCATTCATAATCTTTATTAAATATTTGTATATTCTATCTTAATGCCTTATATATGAGCATAACCATCCCATTTGCACATCAAAATGCATTAGCAAAAAATATCAGCTGAATTTCTAGCACAAATGACGAAAATGTAATTTTGGTTTATAATTTTAGAGAAGCAGTGCTCGATAAATTACTCAAAATACTAATCTTCCATTTTGTCATCTCCAAGATATCCACTTTTTCTCTTTGTTGTATCTATTTTCTTTACTGGTAAAACTTATTTTATTCTGTACATTGAATAAACAAAAACTGTGTTATCATTTGTATCACCTTTCTCTGTACCTTTTCTGATTCCACGATATCTTTTTTGAGACGCAGTGACCGGAACTGCACACAGTATTTGAGGTGCGGTTGCACCATGGAGTGATACAAAAGCATTACAACGTCCTCATTTTATTTTTCCTTTACAAAATGCTATCCTTACCTTATGTTTGTATGTGGTTAGTTTTAGAATTGGAGTTAATGCTCATGCTTGAATGCCTAGGTAGTTAAAATTTGACAGGATAGATGTAATGCTTCTGGGGTTCCCAGTTAAACTAGCTCATTAATGCTAAAAATTAAAATGGTGGTAATCACCAATTTCTCCCTCACACATTCAAATACTGTAAATGATGTGCCAGAGATGCCAGGGACCCCCATGGGAGTTCCTCCCTCTAACTTCTCCAATTATAGAGACAACTGTCCTATCATGCTCACCATCCTAAAACCAAATAAAATCCAAGGGCCCAATAATTGGTTTTATGTTCTAACTTTGAAAGTTTTCTTCCTAAGCTGGCCTAAATTTATACTCAAAATTTCAGTACACTCCTAAATTTAGGATCATAAAAAAATGGATGGAAACGGGCAGATTTAGGGCAGTAAAGAAAATTAGAAGCTTAGCACTGATTTTTAGCATAAATTAGACTCATAAATCTAGGCAAATGAATGGCAGGCCAAAATGTATAAGATTAGGGTAGATATACAGCTGGTGGTGGTGAGCGGTGTTTTTTTAGCAACGGCTGGTGTTATCCCCAGATATTCAAAGCCAGGAAACATCTGGGCAATGAAATTTAATAATTGGATTTATGCAGCCAGCTATTTATTGTGTGGTTAAGTGCATTATTCATTACTTAACTGCCTAAGTGGCAACACATAAAAATAGGACTGACCTTTATGTGGTCCAATTTCACCACTTAGGGGCCCTTTTACTAAGTCGCATAGGTGCATATGCGTGGCCCAATGTGCATCAGTTTGGAGTTACCACCTAGCTACCGTGTGGCCCTTGCGGTAATTTCATTTTTGATGCGCGTCTGCTATGTGTGCCGGAAAATAATTTTTATTTTCTGGTTCGCGGCAGAAATTGGCCGGTAATCATCATTCTACGCATGTAGACAATTACTGCACGGTTACCATGTGAGACCTTACCGCTAGGTCAATGGCTGGCAGTAAGGTCTCAGACCCAAATTGGATGCACGCCAATATTTATTTTGCTGCACGTCCATTTTCAGCAAAAATAAAAAAGGCCTTCTTTACAGGTGCACTGAAAATTGAATCTTCGGGCACCCAAAACACTCGCCTACACTAGCACAGCCCATTTTTCGACACACCTTAGTAAAAGGGCCCCTTAGGAGGTTATGTGCTAAATATTAGCACTTAACTGTATAAATTCTGCTCCCGGACCGCCAACAAAGTAGCTGGCTTTCAGTTTAGTGGTCTGTGATGATATTCAGCTGCACTGAGTGGTTATGCGCTGGTGAATATCAACAGATAGCCCCACACAGGCAATTTAAGTGGCCAAGAGCAGGGTGAAGCTCACAAGTTGCTGTATTGACAAACATTTGGGCCTGCTGAAGACACAATTCATGTTCCTTGACAAATCTGGAGGAAAGCATCACCAGCAGAGGCATCACCAGGAGAGGCAGTGGTGGAAGGAGCTGAGAACCAGGGCACACAGGACATGCAGGGTATAGAACAGCCAGTTTGCATGGAGGAGCAGATGGAGCAGATCACACTGCCTGCGCCATCATCATTCAGGGAGCTGAAGCTGGGGAGGAGCCTGCAGCTGAGAGTGTTGCTGGTGGGGCCACAGAATGCACAATGAGACATCTGCAGGAACTGTTAACTTGTGCCCCACAACTCATGACACAGAACTGTGAACTCATGCAGCAGAGGGAGCAGAAGCTGGTGCTGCGGGAATGCATGTTCAAACTGATAGACTGGCTGTTGGCACAGGGCACTGAGCATGTCATCAGAACTGAGACATGATGTATATAATTCAGACACCAGCACTACCTATGGCTGCAGGGAAATGACAGAAGAGCAGGACTGCCTCCAAGAGGCTTGCTAGTGACATCTGTGCAGGGCCTGTGCTGGGACCTCTGGGGTGAGAAAGTAACAAAGCAAGAGGTCTACTAAATCCAACATGATATATAGAAATAAGAGGCAGACCTTATAAAAATCAGTCTTTATTTGCATTCTAATTCAAACATCTAACATGACCATGTTTTGCTTGGAAAAAGACTGCATCATGGACAGAGTTACCAGCTGCTGGAAAAATATAATCTTCACCACGTCTGGTCCAACAGAAAAAATATTAGAGGTAATTCTCCTTCTTCTGGTATGTTCCCGCCATTTGCTGCAGCTGACAGAGGCAGGCTTGGAGACAGAAGGCATGAAGACAACTTCCCAGCTTCACAGAAAGGGGATGCACCAACCCAGAAGGGAAAGGGAAGGGGAAAGGGAAGAGTGTTGCTATGTGGTGTGAGGGGGCGGAGGTATGGGGGACAATATGGGAAAGACTTGGGGGGGCTTACGGATAAGGTTGAGCTCTTAATGTACATGCAAGGGTGGGGGTGTAGTACTACAGAGGCATCTGGGGTAGGGGAGGGTTCAGGCAATGGTGGAAAGTTCATGGTATACATGCGGGGGGGGGTGAGAGTGGTACTACAGGAGCATCTGAGGATAGGGAAGGGTTCAGGCAATGGTGGAAAGGTCATGGTATGGTGGTGGGTGTAGCACAGTTGAGGAAAGAATAGGGCATGGGCACCTAGATATGGGGAAGGCCATATACATATGCTACACTGTTACTGATAAGTAAACATTACCTTCACTAAAAACTCTCTATATGAATTCATTCCTTGCTGCATAGGCATGGTGTTGTGGTTGTATATTTTGTTCTTCCTCCTCCTCCCCTGGTTCAGTATTGTGAGGCTCCTGTACCTCAAGTGATGGGATTCTGCATCTTAGTGCCAGATTATGCAAAATGCAGCAGGCCAGGAAACTTTTGCAGACCTTTTCAGGTTTGTAGAGGAGCTCTCCTTCAGATCTGTCAAGGCACTTGAATTGTGTCTTCAGCAGCCCATATGTTTTCTCTATGATGGTCTTTGTGCCCTGTTGTACTTTTCCTCAGCTTCATTTCTTGCTCTGACGATGGGTGTCATCAGCCACCTCTTCTGAAGGTAGTCCCATCACTTGCGTGAGATAATGATGGGTGAAAGAATGGAATCTGGCTCAGTTGGAGAGGAGAGTTAAGTGGTGGGATACTGCACCAGCTGGTTGCACAACACTGATGGGTAGTACACTCTGCCACAATGAAGTGTGGGGGTGATGTAATTGTATGTGTGTGTGCCTCTTACCTATGAGCCATCTGCCTATGATTTCTCTGCTTTCGAAGTGGTCATGTATCCCTGAGTGTATGATGATCCAGGGACTCATGGGTAGGTGTCCATGATCTTCCCATGCATGTTGAACACAACTTGAATATTCATGGAGAGGCTTGCCTTTCTTTTGTTGTAAGTGGGCTGTCTCTGATTGGGGGACCTGAGGGTTACATGGGTGCAGTGAATGATGAGGACAGAGAAGAAGTGGGCTAAATCATATAATTCAGTCACAGTGTGTTGTCTTTTCTGCAGGGCCTGGTGAAATGCAATGTGGTCTTCAGTGTGTATATGAGAAGGGCTATGAGGAACTGTGTGATGCAGTTGGAGATGGTTGACTGAGGCCTGTGGTGGCTGCCAGGACAGTCTGAAAACTATCAGTGGTGAGAAAAGGGAGTTCACAGTTGACCTTGAAGTGCATGGGTTGTCCCGTGTGAGTGGTGGGGTGGAGGATGGGCTTCAACTGTGGGCACAGATGATGAATAGTTTCCTTGTTGAAGTGAAGTGTCCTACGCAGTGAGTTTCCAAACTGCCCTGGACCTATATGCCTTGTGGTACAGATGGGGCCTGTTTGCCATCCTCTCCTCCCGGTATGTCTCATGCAAAATAGCCTCTACAGCTCAGACATTCAGCCAACTCATGGTTTTGAGATCACATTACCAACACCCAAAATGTTCCCCACCACCAACACCCAAAGTGCTCACTACCACCTCAAACAACAGTGTGCAATGTACAATAGCAGACAAACTGGCAGACAAAAAGACAGGTCTCTCAAACAGTATCTCACAGTATCTCACTTACACACACACACACACTGAATGTAGGTAGGGCTAGGGGGTGAGAGGCTGCCGGGCAGATGCTGATGAAGAGGGGCTCGGATGTGGTTGGGTCAGGGAGGTATGTAGAGGGGTGCTCACAGGTGGTTATGGGGCAGGGGTGGGTGGTCGGAGCAGGCAAGGCAGTGTGAAGTTAGCTGATGGGGGGGAAGGAACTAGCAGTTATAGATATAGAGGTGTTTCAGATGACAGATCTGGGTGGACAGAAATGGCAGTCAGGCTCACAGACCAGGGGCGTAGCCAGACACCAGATTTTGGGTGGGCCTAGGCAAGAAGTGGGTGGGCATCAAGTGTTCTTCCCTTCACCCACCACCAAAAAAAATCTCAGCTGGTGGGAAAACGCTTCTTTCCACCTTAGTAGTCTGCAGCAGGCATGCACTGAAAACTGAGCATGCGCAGGTGCCAGTATCGTGGAGAATAGCATTTTCAATACCATCAGGGGGAAGTCTTCAGCTGGCGGAGCGTGGGATTCCCACCAGCTACCACAAAATGTGTGCTACTGTTGGGTGGGCCTGAGCCTTAATTAGGTGGGCCCCAGTCCACCCAGGCCTACCTCTGGCTACGCCACTGTCACAGACTGTCTCTCAGCTCTCCCACAGTCAACAGCAACACACACAGTCACAGGGACATGCTGAAGTGGCACATATTTATCCTTTAAAATAGGTCTAAGTCCCGATGTTTATCTTGTGTCACTTGTACATCAATGTGCTATACAGAATCGGTGATAGACATTCAGGATGACACACCACTCATGACATGCCCCTGTTCCGACCCCGACATGCCTCCAGCTGCCCTAGACTTTTTCATGGTATAAACATTTTGCCACAGCCTTTTGTAAAATGCCACTTTAGTTATTTTGGTTGGCTTAAATGTCTATGTGCCAGTATATTGGCATTTAAAATGTGAATAGTACTTCTAAAATGACCATCACAGCAAACAAAATTATCATCTCTTTAATTCCAAAGTGTACAAAAGTGAAATGGAAGTAAGGCTTTTCCAAAACATTTTAATGACTTAAAACTGAAAGTATTCTAGTGATGAGTAGGTTAGATAAAGTTCAGACTACTGACCATTTACACAAACTAAAAGTCAATTTTGATAGAAGTGTGGGGGAACTGACAAGCTTCTGTGATATATGACAAAATATCATTGTAAATGCTTGGGGCACTTTTCATATACTTGCTTATCTGAAAGTCTGTGAACACCGAACATCTTTTTTTGTGTGGTGACAGATCTAAATTTGACATAATCCTTTCTCTTTCAGAGAAGCCCTAGAGAAAGACTCATAGGCCAAAGATATAATGGAATAATAAAATAAAACAGTGTGACTTTGAACAGACAAAAGCAGTTTTGCTATGAAGCACTAGGAACATTTCAAGCTCTGCTGCTATTTTTAACAGAATCTGACATTTTATAATTGACTTTTCTGTGAGATGCTGTGTATCTAATGATAAAGTGCATTGTCGAAAAATGGGATTAAGGCGTTGGGTTGCCATGTAATGGCAGCAACAAATAAATACAAAGAAGTGAAGTCACAAAGGGAAATATATGTTCATTGTGTCAAATATGTTTGTTCCCCTATGGGGGCACATTGAGAAAGGTCAATCATCCTCCCCAAGAAATGTTTCCCCTCTCTCATTTTAATATAAATTGTAGAAAAGAAAACAAATAGAAAAAAAAAAAGATTAGGAACATCCTATCAAGCTGAGGAAAGGAAATGAGTTCCCTAGTTCAAACTACAACAGTCAACATTTGTTTAAATATTGGCCATTATAGTTTTTTAATACCCAGATATAAGCGCCCTTTTACTAAGCTGCATAGGCGCCTATGTGCACCCAACGCATGTCAATTTGGAGTTAAAGCCTGGCTAAGGTGTGGCCCTGGCGATATTTTTGATTTTACGTACGATGGAAAATAATTTTTATTTCCCGGCGCATGGCAGAAAACGGGCTGTAATCATCATTCTACACACATAGACCATTACTGCCCGGTTAACACGTGAGACCTTACCACTAAGTCAATGGGTGGAGGTACGGTCTCAGATCCAAAATGGATGCACGCCAATTTTTATTTTTCCACACATCCATTTTCGGTCAAAAAAAGGCCTTTTTTGCAGGTGCGCTGAAAAATGGACTTGTGTGCATCCAATATATGCATCTATACCAGTGCAGGCCATTTTTCAGACACCTTAGTAAAAGGATCCCTTAGAGAACTGGTACCTGGTTTCTCTGTCATTAAGCTGTGCCATTTGCTCTGAATTCAAGCTACCATAGAAGCTCCTCTACCTATCTAGATACTCAAACCTTTCACATATTTCCTCCAATGCAGACTTCAGTTTATTAAGTTTAAGTAAATTTGCCCATCAGAATCACTGACACCTTTTCGTGCTCTGCCAACATTTTTTTATCTGTGATCTTGCTTTCCTCCTATGCTACTTTTGGCATTTTAACAGCATCCCACAGTGATGATTCCTTCAGCTGGGGCTACCCAATGGGTCTATCAGGTATATATATATATATATATATATATTTTTGTTACATTTGTACCCCGCGCTTTCCCGTTGATGGCAGGCTCAATGCGACTTACATGGGGCAATGGAGGGTTAAGTGACTTGCCCAGAGTCACAAGGAGCTGCCTGTGTCTGAAGTGGGAATTGAACTCAGTTCCTCAGTTCCCCAGGACCAAAGTCCACCACCCTAACCACTAGCCCACTCCTCCACACTAACACTAAGTCCACCACCCTAACCACTAGGCCACTCCTCCACATCCAATATTATTGATGAGTCTCAAACTTTAACATATAACAGGGTTCCTAAGAGACATTTATGCTAGATGAATGTTGTGGTTTGCTGCCTAGCTCACCGGCGTACTAGCTGTCCCCATGTGAATGCTTTAATCATAGTTTGGCTCTTCAACCAGGCCTTTAATGAAAGAAGAAACTAACTTCTTAGTCTCACACATACACACAAGGAGTGGCATAGGCTGCATACACTGCAGCAGGACATGTTTTTCCACTCCTTTCCTAGCTGAGACAACATCTAATCATCTCTCTGACTTTATGCACAGCTTTCTTTAAATTAGTCACCTTATTTTTGAACTCCTCTTATTCTCTTACCTATCTATGGGCTCCTTTTACTAAGCAGCGGTAAGCCCAACGCGGACTTACTGCTCGCTAAAATGGAAGTATCGCCAGGCTACAGCAGCAGTCTGGTGGTACTTCCCACCCCTACCATGCCATCATTTCTGGCGCTACAAAAGTTTATTTTTGTAGCGCCGGACTGTACCTGGCGGTAATTGGGTAGTGCCGCGCACTGCCCGGTTACCACTGAGTTAGCATGGGAACCCTTACATCACCTCAGTGGGTGACGGTAAGGTATCCCCCCTAAAATGGCCATGCGGCAAGTGCTTTACTTGCCACCTGGCCATTTCCTGTAGGAAAGCGAGACCTTCTTTTTTACCAGCTACGGTAAAAGGGGGCCTCGGCGCACGTGTAAAATACATGCCAACTCCAACGCCAGCCCCCTTTTGTCACAGCTTGGTAAAAGGGGCTCTGTATGTTCCATGTTTGCTTAAACCCTATGCAGTCTATTAAAATGTTCTATTACATATTGTGTTGACATTCTAAGTAGTATACTATCCAGCTTATTTTTGAAAGTGAAAGACGCCCATATTTCGACCCAAATCGGGAGATGGACGTCTTTCTCCCATGGGCGAACAAATCGGTATAATCAAAAGCCGATTTTGGTTGTCTTCAACTGCACTCCATCGCAGGAAGAACAAAGTGGACGGGGGCATGTTGGAGGTGTGGTGAAGGCGGTACTGGGGCGTGGTTATTGGCTGAGGAGAGATGGGCGTCTTTAGGTGATAATCGAAACAAGAAGGGCGTTTTGGACGAGAATTTGGTCTGCTTTATTTGGGCCCTTTTTTTCAGGTCCAAGTCCCAAAAAAGTGCCCCAACTGACCAGATGACCACCGGAGGGAATCGGGGATGACCTCCCCGGACTCCCCCAGTGGTCACTAACCCCTCCCACCAAAAAAACCCACTTTACAAATTTTTTTTCTCAGCCTGTATGCCAGCCTCAAATGTCATACCCACCTCCATGACAGCAGAATGTGTTCTATCCTCTGACACCCTTTCCCTGGTTCTGATGTGGCTCTCGGGTGAGTGTGGCACCTTTTCTGT
Organism: Microcaecilia unicolor; assembly: GCF_901765095.1. Taxonomy (NCBI): domain Eukaryota; kingdom Metazoa; phylum Chordata; class Amphibia; order Gymnophiona; family Siphonopidae; genus Microcaecilia; species Microcaecilia unicolor. The sequence continues at coordinate 51,352 of NW_021963425.1, forward strand.
TATGTGCACTGCAGAGTCACATCAGCAATACATTGTGGTGGGTGTAGGGTAGTGGGCTCCGTGATTCCACTAGCTTATGTTCAATGCTCACGATGTTGTTAGTTGGTAGGCTGTACTCCCATGGTGCTTTTCCCTCTGCTTACTGGGTCAGAGTGTGCCCTGTTTTGTTTCCGGTAGTCCATGAGGTAGTGGCCATTTTTGTAAGCCAGTTTTAGCTCCCTTTCATGTGTTACCCACATTACTGAAAGTGGGCATTGTACAGCATTCTGCCAGCTCAGACCTACTGCTAATCTCAGTACCAGGGAAACTCTTTGCCAGTGAGGCACAACCTCTGATCTACAGTTAACTGTGAGTAAACGTGCTTATTCAAATAAAGGACGTTTTCTGAGACATTAGTCTTCAGGTGTCAACTGGTGTGCCAAGGTTCTACAGCAGCAACAAGTCCTAGAGGCCTGCGTGTATGCAGGTCCCTGGAGCACTTTTAGTGGGTACGCCGTGCACTTCAGGCAGGCGGACCCAGGCCCATCCCCCCTACCTGTAACACTTGTGCTGGTAAATGAGAGACCTCCAAAACCCACTGTACCCACATGTAGGTGCCCCCTTCATCCCTAAGAGCTATGGTAGTGTTGTACATTTGTGGGTAATGGGTTTTGGGGGAGGGGATTGGGGGCTCAGCACCCGTGGTAAGGGAGCTATGCATGTGGGAGCTGTTTCTGAAGTCCACCACACTGACCTCTAGGGTGACCAGTTGGTGTCCTGGCATATCAGGGGGGCCAGTGTACTATGAATCCTGGCCCCTCCCACGACCAAATGGCTCGGATTAGGACGTTTTTGAGCTGGGCGTTTTTAGTTTCCATTATCGCTACAAAAAAAAATGCCCAGCTCAGAAATGAATAAATCCATGGTATTTGGTCCATACAAACTGTATTTTTGAAAAAAAAAAAAAAGACGTCCATTTTTTTCGAAAATACAGTCTGTCCCTCCTCTTCACTTACCCTTTTTCGGACATAGACACCCATGGAGATAGGCGTTCGCGTTCGATTATGCCCCTCCACGCCATACTTTGTATTGCTATTTGAATATTTTTACTGCTGTAATTGTCTATTGCTTATGTTTTATTGACTCACTGTACACCGCCTTGAGTGAATTCTTTCAAAAAGGCAATAAATAAATCCTAATAATAAATAAAAGAAATTTTGTGGATGTTCATGTAGTCAAGGTAAGGTTATCCTGTTTTCCACCAATGAAGAAATATTCATAGGCTCATAATTGTAATATGTTTCCATTCTATGTTTTCAGAGTTTCATCTTTAGCATATGTCAGTATTCAATAGCCATAGTATTCCCAACATTACTTTAGAAACATTCTTTGGGTTTTAGATGAGCATAAACCAGCATTTTGATGTTTATTTTTCACAAATGTCTAAATCCTAATTTTACAAAACTAGATATACACATCTAAAACTCTAAAACATGAACATGGCAAGGGAGCATGGTCTGGGCATTTTCTGAGCTGGACTAGGGAGGGCCTAAAAAAACAAACATTCTCCATTTCAAAGAAGAATGCACATCTATGTCCAAAAATATCAACATTGGGATTTACTTTCTACCTCAGAAGTCTTTGTTTCAGAAAATCTCTCTTATCTGCACCCTTCTCCTCCACTGCTAACTCCAGACTCCATTCCTTTTATCTTGCTGCACCATATGCCTGGAATAGATTTCCTGAGCCAGTACGTCAAGCTCCATCTCTGGCCGTCTTCAAATCTAAGCTAAAAGACCACCTTTTTGATGCTGCTTTTAACTCCTAACCCTTATTCACTTGTTTAGAACCCTTATTTTATCATCCTCACTTTAATATTCCCTTATGTCTTGTTTGTCCTGTTTGTCTGTCCTAATTAGATTGTAAGCTCTGTCGAGCAGGGACTGTCTCTTCATGTTCAAGTGTACAGCGCTGCTTATGTCTAGCAGTGTTATAGAAATGATAAGTAGTAGTAGTAGTAGTGAGCAACATTTCACTGGAGGGATTAGGGAAGGTTGTCCCATTATCCTCCAGATGTTGAGGGCCACCCTAAAAGCAAAACTGGCAAAAGATATAGGGCTCTGTGAGAGCTTTGGAAAAAATAAATATGTCACCAGGGTATATTCAATGAAACTGTATGAAAATACTTTTAAAACAAATAGGAGGAAATATTTTTTCCACTCAAAGAATAGTTAAGCTCTGGAACTTGTTGCTGGAGGATATAGTAACAGAAGTTGGTGTATCTGACTTTAAAAAAAGGTTTGGACAAGTTCCTGGAGGAAACGTCCATTGACAGACTTGGGGAAGACACTGCTTGCCCTGGGATTGGTAACATGGAATGTTGCTATTGTTTGGGTTTCTGCCAGGTACTTGTGACCTGGATTAGCTACTGTTGGAAACAGGATACTGGACTAGATGGACCATTGGTCTGACTCAGTATGGCTATTCTTATGTTCTTATGTTTCTAAAATGACTGACATAAACATTTATGTACTGGCACATAAATATGTTACTATTTCAAAGCATAAACATGTATGTGCTTTTGTTGGCCCATTCGTATTTTAGATTTTTATGATTCTAAAATGTAAGCTCTTGTCACACATAAATGATGCATTAATGTCCATTTCTCAATTTATGTTAGAACAGGGTCTATGTCAGTAGAGCCTGTTCCAAAATGCTAGTAGACTAGAGAGCTCCTGACCTAGACACCTCAGTTCCAATTTGTATGTATTCTAAAACCTGCCTCTATATCTGGCAGTCTGCTCCAAATGTTGAAACTGTGATTATAAGTTTCACAAAATTTTAAGCAATGCCACTTCAATGGCTTAATTTCATTTCTATGAGCTTCTAGTTTTATTTAGAGAAGAGTCAGAACTATGAAAAATATCACAAGAAAATCAGGATATTAACACAGATGTTTAACTTGTCTTGCTGGATTAGTACTGTATTAACCTACACCAGAAATCAATAATTAACAATGCAAAAAGTAATATTTTTCTGAGCAACAAAATTCATCTTTTCTAATAGCATAAGGAACATCAAAATTGGGAACAGCCTATCATTGGTGTTAAACCATTACTGATTCCTGAACCCATGTCACAACTACTTTTGTATATTTATTAACAAACAAAAGAATATACATTAATAAAAGAGGTACTTCCCTTAAAATAAGTCAGGAACCTGACACAGTCCTATGTTTTTCAGAAAATTCATCAGGGGTCTGTTGTTGCTTCTGTAAGCCTTTCTGATGTAGTACATCCATGTAGAAGGTGTCTCATATCACTGAACCATTGCTTTTCATAACAGCCTGGAACAGCAACAGGGCCACTAGGTTCCTGCTTCAGCTCTTTCTTCCCCATATTTTCTCGAGTCCAGTTTAAGGTCATTTCACTAATTTACAAGGCATTGAATAATGAAGCACATTTGGCACTTGCTGCTGCTCTCAGAATATATCAGCCAAATCGTAATCTGATATCTTCTGATAAGATTCTTTTGGATGTTTTGACTTTTAGTATCAATATTTACTATTCAATTATTGATCAGGTAAAGGGTGCTTAACACTGGAATACATTACCTTGTGGTCTTTTTACTAAGCCATGGCAAAAAGTGGCCTGTGGCAGTGCCAGCACGTCTTTTGGATGCACGCAGGGCCAGTTTTTACCAAGTCCTGGAAAATGGGCCTTTTTTAAGAGGCCGGAAAATGGACCTGCAGCAAAATAAAAACAAGAGGCCATCCATTTTTGGCATGAGACTTTACTGCCACCCATTAACTTAGTGAAAGATCTCACTCACTACCTGGGTGTTAAGCATGCAGCACACACCCATTTCTGCTGCCGAGATGAAGCTACAATGTAGTAAATTTAAAACTAATTGGAGAAAAGTTTTCTTCACTCATTGTGTAATTAAACTCTGGAATTTGTTGCCAGAGAATGTAGTAAAGGCGGTTAGCTTAGCGGAATTTTAAAAATGTTTGGACGGCTTCCTAAAGGAAAAGTCCATAGACCATTATTAAATGGACTTGGGGAAAATCCACTATTTCTGGGATAAGCAGTATAAAATGTTTTGTACTTTTTTGGGATCTTGCCAGATATCTGTGACCTGGATTGGCCACTGTTAGAAACAGGATGCTGGGCTTGATGGACCTTTGGTCTGTCCCATTATTATTGTGTTGCCCAGTTTGTTTGCATCCCTAATTCCCTTTAACAATTCTGCATTCGTCTGTTCATCCTGGCCAGGCGGACGGTAGTACACTCCTATCACTATCCTTTTCCCCTTTACACATGGGATTTCAATCCACAGTGATTAGAAGAAGTTTTTTGTTTCCTGCAGAATTTTCAATCTATTTGATTCAAAGCTCTCGTTAATATACAATGCTACCCCTCCACCAATTAGATCCACCGTATTGCTACGATATAATTTGTACCCCGGTATGACAGTATCCCACTGGTTATCCTCCTTCCACCAGGTCTCAGAGATGCCTATTACATCTAATTTTTCATTTACTGCAATATTAACTCTCCCATCTTATTTCTTAGGCTCCTGGCATTCGCATATAGACATTTCAAACTATGTTTGTTGTTCCTATTTACATCATGCTTAGTACTTGACAGTATTAATTTGCAATATTTTGTCTGATTTTTATTTTTATTTAAGGACACCTGATCTACTACGGTCTCTTTTGCAGCCTTACTATCAGGATACCCTCTCTTCTCTGTTTTGGTGATATCTTTGAAAGATACCTTATCCCGAACCATGCACTTTTGAGTAACTGTTGGCCTTCCCCCATTTCTAGATGATCATGATAATTTAATGTTAGTACAGGTTTTTAGATTAATACATATCCAGCACTAATACATGCTTAATCGGTGAACATATGTACCAAATAGTCTCTGTACTAGTCTTGTTGGCATACTTTTATAAAGTAATTTTTGTGTGCATATACTAATGTAGGGGCTCATTCAGTAAAGTGTGTTAGGCTGTTAATGTAGTTTGGCTCAGGTTAGTAGCTAACGCACAAGTACATGAACAACCTATACAGTATATTTACAGTTGGCATATGGTAAGTTGTGCATTAAGGTCTTTTTTTTTTTTAAGGGGAAGTTACTGGGCAGAGCATAGGTGGAGAATGGCCATGGAGAGTGTTCAGCACTGAGGGCTAGATTCTATATATGGTGCCTGAAAAATCCATGTGGATAAAAAAACACGCCTAGGTGTATTCTCTAAAGTATGCCTAAATTTTATACAATAGACTTAAATTTCCACGTGGTATATAGACTACACCGAGTGCCTCTCCATGCCACCAAATTTGGTCTCATCCATTTAAATCCTATTTTACTTGATGTAAATCCCAACACCTAAATTAGGTGTAGAGCGGGTGTATTCTATAATATTGAGCATAGATTTTAGAAATGCCCATGCCCCACCCATGGCCACACCCCCTTTTCATCTGTGCAACTTAGAATTTATGTGCACCACATTACAGAACACACGTAGCAAGTTGTGCATATAAATCTTGATTAATGCCAATTAGTGCTGATAATAGCTTGTTAACATCCAATTAACAGTGCTGATTAGCTAGTTAAAAACACATCGTTATAGAATACGCTTCAATTTCCATGCAGAAATTAAGGTGCAATATATAGAATTTCAGGGTAAATTCGCCGATGACACAAAATTATTCAGGGTCGTCAAGTCGCAGGAGGAATGTGAACGATTACAGGAGGACCTTGCGAGACTGGGAGAATGGGCGTGCAAGTGGCAGATGAAGTTCAATGTTGACAAGTGCAAAGTGATGCATGTGGGTAAGAGGAACCCGAATTATAGCTACGTCTTGCAAGGTTCCGCGTTAGGAGTTACGGATCAAGAAAGGGATCTGGGTGTCGTCGTCGATGATACGCTGAAACCTTCTGCTCAGTGTGCTGCTGCGGCTAGGAAAGCGAATAGAATGTTGGGTGTTATTAGGAAGGGTATGGAGTCCAGGTGTGCGGATGTTATAATGCCGTTGTATCGCTCCATGGTGCGACCGCACCTGGAGTATTGTGTTCAGTACTGGTCTCCGTATCTCAAAAAAGATATAGTAGAATTGGAAAAGGTACAGCGAAGGGCGACGAAAATGATAGTGGGGATGGGACGACTTTCCTATGAAGAGAGGCTGAGAAGGCTAGGGCTTTTCAGCTTGGAGAAGAGACGGCTGAGGGGAGATATGATAGAAGTGTATAAAATAATGAGTGGAATGGATCGGGTGGATGTGAAGCGACTGTTCACGCTATCCAAAAATACTAGGACTAGAGGGCATGAGTTGAAGCTACAGTGTGGTAAATTTAAAACGAATCGGAGAAAATTTTTCTTCACCCAACGTGTAATTAGACTCTGGAATTTGTTGCCGGAGAACGTGGTACGGGCGGTTAGCTTGACGGAGTTTAAAAAGGGGTTAGATAGATTCCTAAAGGACAAGTCCATAGACCGCTATTAAATGGACTTGGAAAAATTCCGCATTTTTAGGTATAACTTGTCTGGAATGTTTTTACGTTTGGGGAGCGTGCCAGGTGCCCTTGACCTGGATTGGCCACTGTCGGTGACAGGATGCTGGGCTAGATGGACCTTTGGTCTTTCCCAGTATGGCACTACTTATGTACTTATGTACTTATGTATTCACCCAACTCCCATGGTGCGCATCTCAAAAGGAGGCGTGGTCATGGACATGTCAGGGTGTTTAAAAAAGTTGCATGCTGAACTACAGAATACTTACTGCCTAACTATGCCTAACTTGGGAACCAGCATTTACACAAGATTTTAGCAAGTGTAAGTCCAGCACCCAAAAGTTAGGCATGGGATCACTGCTAAACATTATTCTACATCAGGCACCTTCTCTTTAAAGAATAGTGCTTAGTGCTGACATTTTTTTGGCACCTAAGTTTCAGCCAGCATTTCCTGAACCTGACTCTTTGGGGCTAGTATTGGGCCATCCATATTAAGGGGCTTCGATGTTATCTTCAGAACTTTTAATATAAGAACAGTGCTGGGCAGACTTCTATGGCCTGTGCCTTGAGAATGGCAAGGACAAATCAAACTCTGGTATACATGTAAAGTATCACATATCATGTAAAATGAGTTTATTGTGTTTGGCAGATTGCATGGACTGTACAGGTCTTTATCTGTCATCATTTACTGTACATGTATCCAGACGGCCCCTAGTAACCCCTGGATTCTATATATGGCACCCAAAGTTCCAGGTCGAATTTGGGCATGTTTCCAAGTTGCACAAAGAACTTATTTGATCAACAAGCCCTTAAATACAAAAATTGGGCACTAACATAAAGAAGCAACATAAGCACTCACAAGTTAGTTGCAAAACATTGATAAAGAAGGTCAAAAGAGAATACGAAGAGAAACTTGCTTCAGAGGTAAAAACCCGTAGTAATAATTTTTCAGGTATATCAGAAGCAGAAAGCCTATGAGGGAATGTATTGGATTGTTAGATCATAAAGGATTAAAAGGGGCACTCAGGGAGGACAGGGCCACAGCAGAGAGGCAATGAGTTATTTGTCTCGGTATTTACTTAAGAGATCCACCTCTGGTTTTCAAGGGTGAATTTGCATGAAGTGCATCTTGGTTGGACACTGGCATTTACATCTGCTTTTAGCCTAGTGGTTAGTGCAGTTCGATTCCCACTGCAGCTCCTTGTGACTCTGGGCAAGTCACTTCACCCTCCATTGCCCCTGGTACAAAATAAGTATCTGAATATATGTAAACCGCTTTGAATGTAGTTGCAACAACCTCAGAAAGGCGGTATATCAAGTCCCATTTCCCTTTCCCTTCTGGCAGGTGTAAGTACAGTGCTCAAAAGTTAGATGCTGGATCCACACCAAAAGATTTTCTATAAAAGGCACACTCCCATTTATAGAACAGTTTTTTGCACTCAATTTTTTGGGTGCTGAATTTTCGGATCCAGTTATTAAATTCTCTCCTAAATGTATAAATTTGTTCAAATATTAGCGCAATTCATTTCAACACCGGACATATAATTATAGCATTGTTAATTTATCACTGAATTATAAAGCAGCCAGAGCAGGGCACAGTCCTAGGGCTCTAGGCGCACTAGTAGTTTTAGTGTACGCTAAAAATTATCACATGCTAATGCTAGAGACACCTATATAGGTGTCTCTAACATTAGTTGATGCTAATTTTTAGCACACGCTAAAAACGCTAGTGCACCTTAGTAAAAAGGGCCCTTAATGTACATCTTTAAGAAGGAAGATATGCCTTGTTTAAATACTTTTAACTACCAGCAAAAGAACTATTGCTGCACTGGGAAAAAAATCTATAAATTTCCCAGATCTATTTACTGGTTGTTTCTGTCTAGCATCCAAATTGTTAAAAAGCACAGAGTTGTACTTGAAGTCTCTAGACCTCATGTACTATATACTGTCAAAGAATGCAATAGATTTTCATTGATTGATTATATGACAACATGACTCTGGCCAGGATTCAATGGTAACAGAACATCTGAACACTATTTATACCTGTCACATAGCAGTATATACACTACTGTACAAGGTCTTGCCATCCACTGCCTTATCCTCTAAAGAAAGTAATTGAAGAGACACTTTTATAGTTAGTATGATATAAAAAAAATCAAGGAAAAATAAGTTTTTCAAACAATGAAGGAAGAATGAATAGGAAGGTTGACCTCTATGATATGTCAAAAGCAGCAAAAGAGAGCTTTATGGATTTGTAGATTTGACATGGCAAGGCGATAATGTTAGAGGATTAGGAAGGCAAAAGAGCAGGTGCAGAGGGCATGGGCACTTTTAACACATGTATTTTACATCAAATCTTAAAGAAAAACTACTTGCATTTTTTTTCGTTTAAAATTAGTGCTGTGTTCACAAAAAAAAATCTCGGGACTCAAGAAAACCTGATCCTATTAATAATATTGGAAAAAAAGAAAAAAAATGATCTAGGTGTTACACTGTTCAATAGCCAAAAAAATTGCACTTTATTTATTTATTTATAAATATATTTTAAACCTTTATTCTTTGTTATGGAACAGTGTAAAACCCAGATAGCTTTTTAACTTTTTTTTTTAATACGTGCAAGATATGTGTGCTAGAAGTACTTGCATATCTGATAGCTTTCCTATTTGTAGAAGACAGAATGGCAGAATCCATGCCTCTATGCAGAACTTAGTATCAAGCTCCTGCTTACCCTTGAGATCACCCCAACCTTCTTGGTCATTGAAGATGGGCAGAGTTGTAGAAAAAAAAAAGGAATGCTGAAGGAGATAGAGAACCAATGAATCCATTGGAGATTCTGATGGATGCTGGTTAGCTTCATGCAGCACGACCCATAGGAAGGAGAGTTGGTTTGGTGGAGTCTAAAAAACTGAGTCATTCTGCATGTTCATTTAGGGGTCCTTTTACCAAACTGTGGTAAAATGGCCCTAGGCTAGCAGTGGGGGCCCTTTTTGCCGTGCACTGTGGCCCTTTTTACCACAGCAGGTAAAATGGCTACAAAAATGGCATGAAAACCACTCACAGATCAGGCTACTGCTTACTAAATCTTGATATAGTCAAAAAATCCAATCAAGCAGTTATATGGTATCTGCATTTGAGTAGGGGAAAAGTCTCAACTGCTGCGGCTTCCCGTCTTGATTTTAGGGTGACACCCAGAAAAAGTCATCATCGACTAAAAAACCCCATACAAAGATCAATTCTTTATTGTTTTATGCTCATTTAGTGCTTCTTTGTTTTTGTTTTTTTTTTGCTTTTTATGCTCATTAAGATAGTCAATTAAACCCTTGAACTTACCTTTTGCAATGGACTCAAGCTTGCGTGTTGATTCCAAATGGTCCCGTTTTGTAAATCTTCTTCAGGGAACCACACCGCAAGTCCTCAATAATGGGTTATTGCTGTAGTACACAAATTTTCAAAATCAGGAGCATAAGGGTCATGAAAAAGAGAATTGCACGTAAAATACATTTTTATATCTAAATTTTGTCATCTACCTCACAGACACAATGTCCAAATACTGTTACTTACACGCTGGAGAGCCTGTACGCACACTGACGTCGGCAATACAGTACAGCATTTCTTTTAAATTCTATTCTACCCAATCACTGGTTCCCACATCATCAATGACGTGATACTGGTCAACTGTCAATCTGATCAGCTGGTAATACACGCAAGCTTGAGTCCATTGCAAAAGGTAAGTTCAAGGGTTTAATTGACTATTTATCTTAATGAGCACATAAAAAGAGCAAAAAAAACAAAAAAAAATAACAAAGAAGCACTAAATGAGCATAAAACAATAAAGAATTGATCTTTGTATGGGGTTTTTTAGTCGATGATGACCTTTTCTGCGTGCCACCCTAAAATCAAGATGGGAAGCCGCAGCAGTTGAGACTTTTCCCCTACTCAAATGCAGATACAAAATGGCATGGCCATGCAGTAAGATTTTACTTACCAGGTAGCCATGCTGGGGGTGGGGGGCAGCGGTTAATTCCACCCATTGTGGTGGTGTTAAGGGCTTCCACACAAACCAGGAAGCGTGCTGTGCTGCTTGATTACTGTAGGGTTAGCGCCACTCTGGAAACTACCTAGCTATGTTCTGTGGCGCAGCAAATGGTGCGCACAGGGGCTGGAACTAGCACCGGTGCCTGTGTTCGGCCAGCGGTAGTTCCAGATTAACATGTGGGCTTACCGCTGCTCTGTAAAAGGGCCCCTCAGTGCTTTGTTACAGCTTAGGAAGAACCCAAGTTATCTGCTTCTGTTTCTGTTGGATAGTGTGGCTTTATTACATAGTAACATAGTAACATAGTAAATGACGGCAGAAAAAGACCTGCACGGTCCATCCAGTCTACCCAACAAGACAAACTCATATGTGCTACTTTTTGTGTATACTCTACTTTGATTTGTACCTGTCCTCTTCAGGGCACAGACCATATAAGTCTGCCCAGCACTATCCCCGCCTCCCAGCCACCAGCCCCGCCTCCCACCACCGGCTCTGGCACAGACCGTATAAGTCTGCCCAGCACTATCCCCGCCTCCCGCCACCGGCTCTGCCACCCAATTTCGGCTAAGCTCCTTAGGATCCATTCCTTCTGAACAAGATTCCTTTATGTTTATCCCACGAGTGTTTGAATTCTGTTACCGTTTTCATTTCCACCACTTCCCGCGGGAGGGCATTCCAAGCATCCACTACTCTCTCCGTGAAAAAATACTTCCTGACATTTTTCTTGAGTCTGCCCCCCTTCAATCTCATTTCATGCCCTCTCGTTCTACCGCCTTTGCACCTCCGGAAAAGGTTCGTTTCCAGATTAATACTTTTCAAATATTTGAACGTCTGTATCATATCACCCCTGTTTCTCCTTTCTTCCAGAGTATACATGTTCAGGTCATCAAGTCTCTCCTCATACGTCTTGTAACGCAAATCCCTTACCATTCTCGTAGCTTTTCTTTGCACCACTTCTTTTTACATCCTTCGCAAAGTACGGCCTCCAAAACTGAATACAATACTCTAGGTGGGGCCTCACCAACGACTTATACAGGGGCATCTGAATTGGAGGATACCATTGTAAGATGAGTATGCCCTTGATGTGAACTGAGGATATTACCCCAGATAATGGTGGTAGATGAAATAGGAATGCATAGACATCTAGGAGGCTTCTTTTGCAGAACCATAGTGGAAGATTATTGTGGTGGTCTAAAGTCCTGGTGGGGTGAAGGTGGCCTGCTGTAGATACATAGCAGAAAAGCTGCTCTGAAATTGAGATGTGGAAAAAAGCCAAATTGAGCTATCAGCTTTGTATTTCTTATAGCCAACCCCGCCTTGTTTGCCAAATCCATATGTTGTCTTTATAGAGATATTGTGAGAGAAGGTGTGAAGGGGATGAGTGCTGGTTGTCCTAGATGACAGTGTTTAAATATTATACCATAAAAGTAAAATATCCTACCTGGTGTTGAATTTAATAGGGAAACAATTGTAACAAAAGTTCTTGAGTGCAATGCCACACTTCACCACCAGGGCATTTACACATTAATAATGAAAATAGAAAAATTGGCCTTTTTACCCTGGCAGTACAATTGGCCTTAGCATGCAGGAATGGGCCACAAAAGTAAGCACTAAGACCATTTTTTACCGCAGTTTGATAGAAGGGCCCCTTAGTTTCTTATTGAAAAACATCCTAGAATATCTATTTATAGACTACATAAGTACATAAGTATTGCCATACTGGGACAGACCAAAGGTCCATCAAGCCCAGCATTCTGTTTCCAACAGTAGCCAATCCAGGTCACAGTTACCTGGCAAGATCCCAAAAAAGTACAAAACATTTTATACTGCTTATCCCAAAATAGTGGATTTTCCCCAAGTCCAATTTAATAACGGTCTATGGACTTTTCCTTTAGGAAGCCATCCAAACCTTTTTAAAACTCTGCTGAGCTAACCATCTTTACCACATTCTCCGGCAATGAATTCCAGAGTTTAATTACATGTTGAGTGAAGAAAAACTTTCTCCGATTAGTTGTAAATTTTCTACTTTGTAGCTTCATTACATGCCCCCTAGTCCTAATATTTTTGGAAAGTGTAAACAGACTCTTCACGTCTACCCATTCCACTCCACTCATTATTTTATAGACCTCTCATATCTCCCCTCCATAAAAAAATCACAAACCCTGGGTAAATCAATCGTATCTACTAGATGATTGATTTTAGAAACACTTTCAAAATTTGTAGACAAGTTCTTAAAATTTGGTGTGTTAAGCACAGTCATTTATACAAGATATATCTCATATACTGAGAATGCTGTGGGAAATCCATGATGTAAATGATTTTATGTGGCTGGTCACCATGGGTATTTCCTTATATACTCAAATCTCCAAAGATAAAGCACTTGCAGAGATTTGAGGAAAATTGGTACAGACAGGCTCATTTTCGAAAGAGAATGACACCCATTTTTCGACACAAATCGGAAGATGGGCGTCCTTCTCACAGAGTCGTCCGGTATAATTGAAAGCTGATTTTGGACGTCACCAACTGCTTTCCATTGCAGGGACGGCCAAATTTCAAGGGGGCGTATTGGAGGTGTAGCAAAGGCGGGACTTGGGCGTGCCTAACACATGGACGTCCTCGACCCATAATGGAAAAAAGGGGCGTACCTGACGAGCACTTGGACGACTTTACCTGGTCCTGTTTTTCTTACAGCCAAGGCACAAAAGGTTGGCCTAAATGACCAGATGACCACTGGAGAGAATTGGGGGTGACCTCCCCTCACTCCACCAGTGGTGACTAACCCCCTCCCACCCTCAAAAAACATCTTTCAAAATATTTTTTGCCAGCCTCTATGCCAGCCTCAGATGTCATACTCAGGTCCATCACAGCAGTATGCATGTCCCTGGAGCAGTTTTAGTGGGTGCAGTGCACTTCAGGCAAGCGGACCCAGGCCCATCCCTACCTGTTATGTTTGTGGAGGAAACAGCGAGCCCTCCAAAACCCACCAGAAACCCACTATACCCACATCTTGATGCCCCCTTCCCCCCTAAGGGCTATACTAGTGGTGTACAGTTTTGGGTAGTGGGTTTTGGGAGGGTTTGAGGGGCTCAGCACACAAGGTAAGGGAGCTATGTTCCTGGGAGCATTTTATGAAGTCCACTGCAGTGCCCCCTAGGGTGCCCAGTTGGTGTCCTAGCATGTCAGGGGGACCAGTGCACTACAAATGCTGGCTCCTCCTATGACCAAAGAACTTGCATTTGGTTGTTTCTGAGATGGGCTTCCTTGGTTTCCATTATCACCAAAAATCAGAAACGACCAAGTCTAGGGACAACCTTCTCTAAGGACGACCTAAATTTCAAGATTTGGGCGTCCCTGACCGTATTTTCGTCCATCTTGTTTTGATAATACAGGTTTCCCCGCCCCTCCATTGGGACGTTTTGCGAAGATGTCCTCAACAAAACTTGGGCATCCCTTTCGATTATGCCCGCCAGAGTCACACTTCATACCACTTTTTTAAAAAAAATATGCAATGGCGTATATGGTACAAACATAATTATTTTGAAAACGATAGGCAGTTTTTTAAACAATAGCATAGCTGTGGGAATACACTGGTTCCTTTATTGGTTATCATTTACCCAGTGTACCTGAATGTAACTCACCTTGAGCTACTACTGAAACAGGTGCGATCAAAATCTAATTTTGAAGAAATGTTTTGTAATGCAGTACTATGGAAGCATTTTCTAGATGACAGATTTGTTATATAGAAGATTGGGTTAATTCAGTGGATGTGAATCTTAAGTTTATGAAGCAGTGTCATTCTCTCATGACTGATTTTCTTGATACTCATATTATTAAGCAATTTAATCAACTGGGTACTCTACATTGAAGAAAGAATGTGGGACTGAACAATTATTTTTTGTTTGTTTTAATAGAGATCATCCATATAGTCTGAAGATGAATCTCTCTATTAGTCAGTTCCTATGAGTTAAAGAGCTATAAACTTCTTTACAGCATTTTAAAAATAAAGCACAAGAACTTCTGTGAAGATTTCTCTCTTAAGAGGATATCTATGACACTCAATAAATCAAGCGTACAAATGGGCAAGAAGCTCAGAGGAAACCGCTGTTGAATAATAGGTGGCATGACCAATTAGACAGGCTAACTTGTATCCTACCATTCTCCACAGGTTTGGCAAAAATGATGAAATTGACTTATCAATATTGGGCACATGCTTACTGTGCATAAAGATTTTTAAGTGTTCCTGTTGATTGTTTACCTGCATGGCAAAAGTATTGGGGAACTCATATTTAATAATGATCTTCATCCTGTATTAAGGCTCCTTTTACCAAGCGGCAGTAAAAAGTGTCCTGCATTGGTGTCAGCACGTGTTTTTGCCAAACGCCGCGGCCCTCCTTTTACCACTGCCCAGAAAAAGGAAATTCCGGGCGGGGGAAGGACATGTCCATGCAGTAAGTGAAACACTTGCTGTGCGGCCATTTCCCAGAGAAGCCCTTACCATCATCTATTTAGAAGGCAGAAAGGGCTCCCACACTACCCCAACGGTAACTTGGCAGAGGCGATTACAGCTGGATAAGTCCCCAGTACAAAAAAAAAAAAGAAACCTGATATTCATTGGGGGCAGGTAGTACTGCTGGGCTTCTGTGGTAGTGCCAGATTGGTACAGGGAAAGGGAAATGGGACTTGATATACTGCCTTTCTGAGGTTTTTGCAACAACATTCAAAGTGGTTTACATATATTCAGGTACTTATTTTGTACTAGGAGCAATGGAGGGTTAAGTGACTTGCCCAAAGTCACAAGGAGCTGTAGTGGGAATTGAACTCAGTTCCCCAGGATCAAAGTCCACTGCACTACGCGCTAGGCTACTCCTCCATTATGGATATGGCTGCTTTGTAAAAGGAGCCCTAAGACTTTAAACATCAAAATTGCAGTTCTATAACAGGGTGCCTACAATTTGACACCAGGAAGGTAAGGGCTTATTCCACTTTCCATTATATAATTCTAGCATAACCAAGTATATCCATCTAGGCACTTAGACATAAGCACTTGCGTGGCCCATAGAGATGCTGTAAGTGGTAGCACCTAATTCTGAAAATAACCACATAACATACAGTATTCTGTGAGTTATGCATGTAAGTTTAAGCCCTGCTCATTCACCACCCATGGGTATACCCCTCATGGAAATACCTGCTATGAAATCCGCTTTGTGATCTAACTTGAGCATAGTTGATGAAGTGGACTATAAATGTCTATATTACTTTAGATTTATAGAACAGCACTTAGGCGGCATTTTGGTGATTACATGCATATGTGTACACATTATTCTAAACATGTATGTATATAACAGGCACAAAAATGTTAGTGCCTATTTCCCTGAATTCTATAAAAATTGTGCGTGCAAATTTGGGCACCTGCCCAATTTGCACATTCAATTTAATTATGTAATGAGTCAATTAGTGTCAATAATTGTTTTTTAATGGGCAATTATTAGCACTAATTAGATTTAATTAGAACTTGTGTGCATAAATTTAGGCATGGGATCCGTACTTACATTTTATGAGCGGCCCAAAAAAGGGGGACACAGAAATGAGAGGGTCATGAGCATTCAGGGCAGATCAGAGGTGAAGTTTTTGAGTTACACATTGAATTATAGAGTATGGGGGCTCCGCGTGTAAATTTAGGCATGGGCATTTCATTGATGCAAATGGTGGTGCCTAAATTTATGTGCAACCCCTTTAACTTTAAGCAAGGTTTATAGAATAGCGCTTTTTCAGTGACTATTTTTTGGCACTATATATATATAATCTACCCCCAGATATGTAATCATAGCTCATGGTACAATACAGCCATTGTTGGTAAAGAATAGCTATACCCTAATGATGGAAGGGCTTTCAAGGCAAGATATGATAACACTTGGACTCATCCTATATGATTTATATTATTGTCTGCCTCTGTCGGCTTCCATTATATAAGGCCGTCAATATGCCTAATTAAATTACATTTAAATGAACTTCAAAGCAGACCCAGTACTTGAATATTGTTGGCTCCCCTATTCAACAATTTCTTAACATATAAATATAGTTTTAAAGATTGTCACTGGAGAGTAATGGATCATGTAGTGATTGACTGGCATGGAGGAGATCATGAATGCTAACTCAATTATAGAGAACAATATTGGATTTTTTTCACAGAATATGTGCAACTTGATGGCTTGAATACTGAAAGTGAATGCCTATCATTAATTTAAAAGATGTCTAGTCTTAGCTGATTTGAATTCTATGCTCTGATTAGATGAACATATCAGATGACTGCCTGCTTTTTATAAAGACAGTAATGGTATATTGTTTTAGTTAAGCAAAAGACAACAGCAGAGTGGACGAAAAATAGCTGGAGATTTTTTATTAACAGTTTTTCAATCTGATTGTTAATAAAAGGTCTCCACTCTGCTGTTGTCTTTTGCTTGCTTGGTTTGTGCAGAGTGTGGACTCTTGTTTACTTTTCCTCCATATTGTTTTATTTTGCAGATAACAGTGAATCAGGGCCACAATCAAAGTTCTGGAGAAAATTTGACTCTGAGGCACAGCTTGCCTTGAAATATAATATCATATTGAGTACTGGATTGAATATGGGTGATTAATCAAACATGTACAATCACGTGTATTTGACCAAAGATAAGTTGAAATATTTTGATTTTACTTACTGCTGGTATCTGTGGTATCTTCAGACTACTGAACTGTTTTGGGACATGAACTGTCTGTCAGACTTGTGAGTTCTTATACCAAGTAGAGCACTGCTGAGCCCCGTACTCGGACCAGGTTCTGCTTGGTGGCCGGACAACCCTGGGTTTCAACTACGCTGACCGTCGTTCCCCAGAGGTTGAGCCCCTAGGTGCGGGCGGCCAGGCAGGCAGCAGGTCAAGAGAGTAATCCAGGTACATGCAAAGTCAGTAGGCAGGCAGCAGGCAAGAGAGTAATCCAGGTACAAGCAAAGTTAGTAGGCAGGCGGCAGGCAGAAGGGTAATCCAGGTACAGGCAAAGTCAGCAACAAGGGACCAGTAGATAAGAAGCAGACTACAGAGTTAGAAACACCTACCAAAGTAGAAGCCAAAGCCTGGAGTCCAGGAAGAGCTCAGCTGATAATGTGCTGGCGTCTGACATCAGCAGGAATCAGCAGGGAGAAGGAGCACAGCCATAGGACAAGAGCAGGGGAAGGAGGAACTGGAAGACCAATAGGAGAGAAGCAAGGGAAGCCAGGCAGAGAGAGAGCAGACTCAGATGCGTGGAAGCAAAGCAATCAAGGAGCCTGCAGCCAGAGAAGAACTATACACACTTGGCTCAGGGCTGTGCCAGTCAAGTGTGCGTGTTGATGGGACCCTGCGCAGCCCGAGGGCACCGCTTGCGTTGAGGTAGGGGACATGGCACTGTCTTGGTTGCCATAAGAAATTATCTGGAGCTGATTGATGTTTAGCCGAAGTACCCACATAGCTATCTGGGCAAGTTAGGACAAACATCTAGCTGCCAATCTTGCCAGCTAGTTTCAGAGCTCCAGTACTAAATATTAATGGTGTCCATATAACTCTCAGCTTCATTTTAATGTCACCCCTGAACCATTCCAGAACTAACCAGAGAGTGCCACAATGATCTGTGCTGATATTCAGTGGCACGTCCCGGTTAATTGCTGTGGAATATCAGTACTGGACTCAGTCAGCATGACTTCACTGGTTAGGAGTGCTTCTACCCAGTTAAATCACACTGAATATCAATCCATTATATTATATACAAAAGAAAAGATAGACATTTACATGAACTCATTGCTGCTCTAAGGGGGGTATTTTCGATATGATGTCAAAATCACACTAAACCTGGGTTTCTATATATCACACCTTAATTTCCACTTGAAAATCAAAGTATATTCTATAACAATGTGCGTAACCTAATTGGTTAACTAGCTAATCAGCACTGTTAATTGGATGTTAATAAGCGATTATCAGCACTAAATGTCATTAATTAAGATTTATGTGCAGAACTCGCTAGGCATATTCTATAATGTGATTTGCGTAAATTCTAAGTCGCATAGTTGAAAAGGAGGTGTGGCCATGGGTGGGGCATGGACGTTTCTAAAATCTATATGCATTGTTATAGAATACACCCACTATGGAGCAGATCTATATATGGCGCCAAGATTTCTGCACGGAATACACACATAATTTAATTGGCAAAATAAGCCAATCAGCATTTTTAACAGCACTTAACAAGCAATAATAAGCACTAATTGGCAATTGTTACCATATATGTGTGGAAATTGTTAAGTGCATTCTATAAAGAACTGCACCTAAATTGTAAAGCACACAGTTCAATATAAACATGCGTAGTTTAAAAGGGGCATGTTTCATGGGCATTCCAAATTTTCCACTCATAATTACAGAATATGGGTTAGTGCGCTTAAATCTGTGTGGATTTATACCAGGTTTTTATTGACATAAATGGGAGCACATAGATTTAGGCATTACAGTATCATCTAAGCGTATTCTATAAGCTGCGCCTAAATCTTATAGAATACACTTAGTACTGTGCAGATTTTTTAGGCCCCATATAAATCCTCTCTGCCTAATTTAGGCATCAGAATTTTCACGTGGAGGGGCATTTTAAAAAGGGACGTCCATGTTTGGTTTGGACATCCTCGCAAAATGTCTGAATCTACGGGCGGGGAAACCTGTATTTTCGAAACAAGATGGACGTCCATATTTCATTTCAAAAATACTGTCAGGGATGTCCAAATCCTTAAATTTGGTCGTCCCTAGATTTGGTCATCCCTTGACTTGGTCATTCCTGATTTTCGGCGATAATTGAAACCAAGGACGTCCATCTCAGAAACGACCAAATGCAAGCCATTTGGTCATGGGAGGAGCCAGCATTTGTAGTGCACTGGTCCCCCTGACATGCCAGGACACCAACCGGGCACCCTAGGGGGCACTGCAGTGGACTTCATAAATTGCTCCCAGGAACATAGCTACCTTACCTTGTGTGCTGAGCCTCCCACCCCCCCTCCAAACCCACTACCCACAACTGTACACCACTACCATAGCCCTTCGAGTGAAGGGGAGCACCTAGATGTGGGTACAGTGGGTTTCTGGTGGGTGTTGGAGGGCTCGCTGTTTCCTCCACAAATGTAACAGGTAGGGGGGCATGGGCATCGGTCCGCCTGCCTGAAGTGCACTGCACCCACTAAAACTGCTCCAGGGACCTACATACTACTGTGATGGACCTGAGTATGACATCTGAGGCTGGCAAAGAGGCTGGCACAAAATATTTTTAAAGATATGTTTTGAGGGTGGGAGGGGATTGGTGACCACTGGGGGAGTAAGGGGAGGTCACCCCCAATTCTCTCCGATGGTCATCTGGTCATTTTGGGTAAAGTTGTCCAAGTGTTCATCAGGGACCTCCTTGTTTATTTCCATTATGGGTCAAGGATGTCCAAGTGTTAGGCACGCCCAAGTGCCGGCTTCGCTACGCCTCTGATACGTCCCCTTGAACTTTGGCCGTCCCTGAGATGGAGTGCAGTTGGGGGCGTCCAAAATCGGCTTTCAATTATATTGATTTGGACAACCCTGGGAGAAGGACGGCCATCTTCCGATTTATGTCGAAAGTTGGGCGTCCTTCTTTTTCGAAAATGAGCCCACAAGTATAACATGATGTAAATGGCCTCTTAGCGAGTTGTGCACATTAGTTCTAATTAGTACTCATAATTGATTGTTGAGTGCTGTTATCAGGGGCAGGAGACGGATAAACAAAAAAAGCTACTTGATGTTAACAGGACAGTAGACAGTTTCTTGGTTGTACCAGTTTGGATTTCTCGCTTTAATACTGTGTATGTATTTTCTGGATGCCTGTTACTAATAAAAAAGAATTAAACATAAAAGTATTTCCATGTAACTTCATTGAGTGTCCCGTAGTCTTTGCACTTTTTTGAAAGTTATTAACAGGCAGTACTACATTGGTGCTTGCTAATGCCATCAATATTATTTTATCGCAGGTATCATTTTATGCAATGGGACCTGGTTATTAATAACCCCTTTGTACATGGTAATGTGGTAGTGCAGGTTAGTAACACTACTTGTAAATCTATCCAGATAGTACCAGTGCTGTCACTGAATCACCTTTAGTGCTGCTAATTATCCAGATAGTGGAGCTGAATTACATATTAGCTAAGTACTGACCGTATATTTAGTGCTGCTAAGTATCTGGATAGTGCTGCTGAATTATGTATTAGCTAATCACCAGCTGAAATCCTGGCCCTATGCTTTTAAATAAGGTTAATTCGGTTTCAGATATTATAGAAAAATTAATTCGTATGATTTATTTTCTATTGAGAGAAGAGAAAACAAATAAAGGGTAAGATTCAGAGGGGCTGAATCAACTAAATATAGCTGGATAAGTTATCTAGCTAGCATTATGACAATTTTCAGTTTATTTATCTGTACAAATTGGGTAACTTAATATTTATTTATCAATGCAGTTTACACCACCTTTGAGGGACAGTTCCATTTAAATTGATTTACATCATAAATAAAAAAAGCAATAACAGTGAGATGCACAATAGGAGTAACAGGCAGATAAGAATTTAGTGCGCTGAAAAATGGCCTGCGCTACTGTAGGCACGTGTATTCGATGCGTGCAGGTCCATTTTTTAGCATGCCTGCAAAAAAGGCCTTTCTTGGGGCTGAAAATGGACATGCAGCAAAATAAAAATTGGCATGCCTCCATTTTGGGCTTGAGATCTTACTGCCACCCATTGACTTAGCGGTAGGGTTTCATGCATTAACCGGGACGATAATCGTCAGCCCGGTTAGCGCCACACGGTAGAAAATAAAAAATATTTTCTGCCGCGGGTATCAAACTGTCATGTCCCCTACCTCAACGCAAGCGGCGTCCTTGGGCTGTGCAGGGTCCCGTCAACATGCACACTTGACTGGCACAGCCCTGAGCCATGTGTGTGTAGTTCTTTTCTGGCTGCAGGCTCCTTGATTGCTTTGCTTCCATGCACCTGACTCTGCTCTCTCTCTGCCTGGCTTCCCTTGCTTCTCTCCTATTGGTCTTCCGGTCCCTCCTTCCCCTGCTCTTGTCCTATGGCTGTGCTCCTTCTCCGTGCTGGTCCCTGCTGATGTCAGACACCAGCACATTATCAGCTGAGCTTTTCCTGGACTCCAGGCTTCGGCTTCTACTTTGGTAGGTGTTTCTAACTCTGTAGTCTGCTTCTTCTCTACTTTGTCCCTCGTTCCTGACTTTGCCTGTACCTGGATTACTCTCTTAACCTGCTGCCTGCCTATTGACTTTACCTGTGCCTGCATTACTCTCTTGCCTGTTGTTTACTTTCTATACCTGGATCACTCCCAAGCCTGCTGCCTGCCTGTTGACATTGCCTGTTCCTGGATTACTCCCTTGCCTGCTGCCTGCCTATTGACTTTGCCTATACCTGGATCACTCTCTTGCCTGCTGCCTGTCCGGCCGTTACGTTCACCACCCCGCTCCCTGCTCCGTCTCGTAAGTCCTGCAGGCCACCCGCAGTTAGGGGCTCAACCTCTGGGAAATGGCGGTCAGCGCAGGTGAAACCCGGGGTTATCCGGCCGCTAAGCGGAACCTGGTCTGAGTACCGGGCTCAGCAGCGCTTTACTTGGTACAAGAACTCACAAGTCTGACACAGACATGTATAAAAAATGGAATTACCACCCAGGGCACGTGTTAGCCAGGTGGTAGTTCCAAATTGGCACACGTTGGATGTGCGTCGGTGCTTAAGCATCTAAGTATAAGGGCCCCTGAGATTGCAAACATAATATGCAGTCATAGACTTACATGGATGAGCTATCTTACAGAGTTAGCATTGATATGTACTGTATTCAGTCTACTCATATAGATATATATAATCTAGATAGTGGTTGAATATTATTCCTAAACTTATGCACAATCTCTGGAGCACCTATGTCACTCCTCCAAACGTGGGACAGATAAACTTTGGATAGACATGAAGTTATCCATCCAATATATATCCATATTGCTTTCTAGGAAATCTAAAGAAATGATGTATGTGGTCAGTGCTTGATTGTTTATGATTTCTAATATTCTGATAATGAAAATTAACCCCCATGTTTAAAAAAGCCGCGCTAGTGGCTGCCACGCGGCAATGCCGACACAGCCCATTCACAGAATGGGTTGTGTTGGTATCACCGCACTGGTGGCTTTGTAAACATGGAGGTAAATCACTTGCCTGTTTTTCAGAATTTTGGCGCTGCAATTTTCTTTGTGTTTCTTTATATTTATGACCTCATCAGAACCAGAGTTGAAAAGGGGCAACATGATCCTCCCTTGTCTATGTACTACTTACTTCCTTTTGAAGTTCTCTGAAATTCAATCCTGGCTGGATTAGGGGAGCTGCCCTTCTGTATTCAGTGGCTGGGCAGGTCACATATGGCCCCTTTAACTAAGTTGTGTTAGGTGCTAACACATGTCTAATGCAGCAAAAAAATGACCTAACATGGCACATACCAAAAAACAACGCATTCGTTTTTGCATTGCCGCATGGTAAATAATTTTTAAAATTATTTTTTGAGGGTGGATGGAAGGTGGAGAGTGGGTATTCCTGCACCACCCAGTTAGCACAACTACATTATCATGTGCTACCTGGTTAGCACATAGATAACGCAGGAGCCCTTACCGACTATAAGATAG
The DNA here is from genome assembly GCF_901765095.1 of Microcaecilia unicolor. Classification (NCBI taxonomy): domain Eukaryota; kingdom Metazoa; phylum Chordata; class Amphibia; order Gymnophiona; family Siphonopidae; genus Microcaecilia; species Microcaecilia unicolor. The sequence continues at coordinate 74,602 of NW_021963425.1, forward strand.
GTGTGGCCACTGTAATTTTAAAAAATGGCCTCATGTTAACAGCATGTCTTAGACTGCACAGCCCAGACGCTCATGCGAGAGATCTGGCTCACGCTTCAGAACAAAGGTCTTTTTAAAGACCACTACAATACAGACTGTATTTTACAACATTGCTAATTCTGGATCATCATTATCGTTCTCAAGTATTTAGACTCCTGATGTAGGCCCTTTGGCCGAAACACAACGTTGTGTCGAGTCAATATACTGATTAATAAAGTTTGTTTCATCTTCACTCTGGAACTCCTGGTTTTTTACCCACTGTTTTGTTATATCTCATGTTAACAGCAACATTAGTGCATGGCCATTAATCCAGAAGTTCTCAGTAGTATGAAATAGAAGTCATAATATAGCATCATAGCATAAAGACAAACCAATTAAATATAATAATATAAATAAAGTATGCAAACATTGCGCTGCTACAATATCTGTAAATAGACATCAAAAACAAAACAACCAGATCAATTATCGAAAGCATGTTGGATGTTCACTTTTCCTGCCCTTTTACCTTACCTCTAAAAGTGCAAGAAGATTCTCTATGTCGTCTGATGGGCAGAGGAGGTCTTCTCCTATGGCATCATTCTTTTCAGAGCGTCACTTAGCAACAAGGACTCCAGAATGTTCCTCCTTTGTGCTACAGGGAGAACATTTCTGAGGCCTCTGTTACACATATATAAATTTCCAGTCCGCCTAAACCATACTTCCTTCACAAATCTTCATCTTGGCTATCTACATATGTAAAGAACAGAGGGAGTTCTGAGAAAAGAGGAAGCCTCACTGGTTCTGTGAATATTGATTTGCTGGGAGATTTGAGGCATATTTTCAAAGCACTTAGACTTATAAAGTTCCATAGTAACCCATGGAACTTTATAAGTCCAAGGGCCAATTTTACCAAGCTGTGGCAAAAGGGGGCCTGTGCTGGCATCAGATGTATTTTTGACATATGCTGAGGCCCCCTTTTACTGCAGTGTGGTCATTTCAGGGGGGAGCCCTAACCACCATCAATTGAGGCACTGCCTGATTACGACGCAGTACACACCAGTGCTACAAAAATAAAAGATATTTTTGTAGCACTGGATATGACGGCGCACTGGGGGTGGGAACTACCACCGGGCTGTTGTGGTAGCCCAGCGGTAGTTCCTTTTTAGTGAGCTTTGTAAAAGGGGCCCTAAGTGCTTTGAAAATGAGCCCCTTGGTGTTTTAAACTTGGGATAGAAGAGAATTGGCTGTAGTATTGATAAAATAGCATACATTACTAGCTTGCTAAGAGGTCCTTAAATGAAGATGCAGCAAAATGGGGCCTGTGCTGGTGTTGGTGCATGTTTTTAACGTGCATAGAGGCCCCCTTTTATTACTGCACACCCATTTTTAGTGGGAGCATTTACCACCACCCATCGAGGTGGCGGTAAGGGCTCCTGCGCTATCTTGGTGGTAACCAGACAGTGCATAGCACTGCCCTATTACTGCCAGGTACACACCGGCACTACAAAAATAAAAAAATTTTATAGCACCAGAAATGGCACGTGCTGGGGGTGGGAATTACCCTTTTAGCAAGCTTACTGCCAGTTTGTAAAAGGACCCCTTAAAGTCTAACATTCTTTCCCCCTAATTTAGTTTTCTTTCCCACCTGCTCTCTCCAACTCCCACCCACCCCAGGAACATCTCTTAATTTATAGTCAATTATGAGGATAAGATTAAAAAACAATTGTCAGTGTGGGTTATTTTTATTAGCAAGGAATTGCCCTAAACAACAATTTATTTGCAGTTTGCTGAAAATCAAACAATAAATAGAAGTTTAAATATATCAAATAATCCTAAGGCCCTTTATATTAATTTAGTATCCCTATTACCTTAGCAAGTTTAAATAACTGAACAATTTATCAATAGTAAGATGCATACAGCAGTCCAGCAGTGAAAGGGATGCTACCTGTCTTTTTGCAATGAGTGTCACTTGTATGGTTATCACCTAGATGGTGAGAGGCTATGGCCTCATTTTACAAGTCATGTTGACATTTGATACATGCATAAGCTGACACTTAAACTTTTATCTTGCATAAATGTCTAAGTACCCATTTTACGAAGCCAGGATGTGTACATATCAAACCCAAATGCATACAAATGGCAAGGGGGAAGGGGGGTGGTCCTGGGTCTGGGTGTGTTTTTGGTGGCACAAGGATGTGGCAAGTTCATAGATGTTGATTTCCCATTTCAGAAGAGGGCTAAATGTCTGTCCACCAAAAGATCAATATCAGCAGTTAGACCTGCTACAAACCACAGTTAGGATTTGCTAAAAGCTGCTATTGAGCATCACTCCACTAGAGAGATGGGGGTTGCCCAGTGCCCCCCCCCCCCCCAAAAAAAAAATACCTAATTCCCTAGTGGTTTTTCTCCCCCCAAATGCCAAACTGGCAAGGGACAGCATCAGGATAATACCCAGTTATGTTTCTATGTACATAAAGATAACCAGCTATGTGTTGAAACATACCTAGTTATGTTGCCATTATACAACACTAGTAAGAAAGGCCCGTTTCTGTTTTAAAGGAAATGGGCGCTAGCAAGGTTTTCCTCGGAGTGTGTATGTTTGAGAGAATGTGTGTGAGAGTGACTGTGTGAGAGAGAGTGAAAGTGCGAGTGTGTGTGTGTGTGACAGAGAGACAGTGAGACTGGGTGCGAGTGTGTGTGTAAGAATGAGAATATGTGCCAGGGTCCACCCTCCCTCCCAGTTCCAGGGCCGTTCCCCCCCCCCCCGGTCTGTCTCCCACTTGCAGGGTCCCCCCCTCCCAGTTGCAGGGGGGTCCCCCCTCCCTTCCAGTTCCAGGGGGTTCCCCTCCCTCCCTCCCTTCCTCCCTTCCTCCCTTTTTCCCAGTTGCAGGGTCCCCCCTCCCTCACTCCCTCCCTCCCAGTTGCTATCCAGTTGAAACAGCTTTAGACTTGTTTCAGATGGAACAACAATTTAAAAACGACAATGTGAAGCAGTAGCTCCTAGGTGTGCTTGTTTTTGAGTGTATACCAATGACGGCTGCGTAGGGGAGTGGAAACAGAGATTAACCAATGGGCTTCCTTGCTTGCCGTAGAGTTGCTTTGCTCACTTCCACTCCTGTCTATGAAACGTCCTGCAGCATCTCATAGGTGTGCTTGCTTTGTTTTTATTTAACGGGGATGACGGCTGCGCTGGATTCGGACCCGCTGCTCTTTCCCTTCCCCCACTTCCCAGTCGCCAGTGGACCCCGACCCCCGCCCTGAGCCCTCAGCCGCCTCCTCCACATTGGACACTTGCCGTCTCACCGCCCTCCCTTTTCGTTCTCTCCGACAGTCCGAATCTGGACTTGGAGAGGAGAGGGAGGGCGGCAGCGGTTTTTTTGAGGCCGGTTAGTGTTTGCGGGTGGTTCGGGAGGTTGGCAGCCACTGTTGAGCGATTCCTAGGCACGTGTTTCCCTACTCCTCCCCCTGCCTGGGTCGCTGTTTGCTGCTGGCTGAGTCGCGGTGTGTTGCTTGGCATCGGGCTGGTGACGTGTTTCCCTACTCCTCCCCCTGCCTGGGTCGCTGTTTGCTGTTGGCTGGGTCGCGGTTGGTTGCTGTGTGTGTCGGACTGGTGACATCAGTTTTATCTACTCCATGAAGAAGACCACCTCCGAGGAAGCCACGGTTCCAGGCAGCCTCAGAACGTTGGAGGTGAGAATTATTATATAGGATAACCGGTATGTCCTGGTACATAACCAGTTATGTGCTGGCTGAACATGTTGATATTATACATGCTTATTTTTCTAAAATGGATGTTTATGCTGCATGCACCTTTGCACATAAATGTCCATTTCTCTTGTATGTTAGAACAGGCTTTGCGTCAGCAGATTCTGTTCTAAAATACTGGAGAAACTTGAGATGCGGTGACATCCATCTCTTAATTCCTGCTTCTATGATGTGCCTAAAATGAGGCTGTTTATGCATGAACTCATCGCAAAGAGTTCTTGGTTCTCACAAAATGAGTCTGATCTCTTGGGGCTGGAGTAGCAAACTTGGAGGAGCTAAGAAAAAAAAGAGAGGTATTTAGAGAATACCTATAGGACCATACTAGGAAAGTCCCACCTTCAGTCTTGCTGCTTTTGTGCTGCCTTGGAGTAGGGAGGTCAGTGATTGCTTTGTGTGGTTTTTGCTGCTGCTGGTCCCAGGAGGGAACAGCGGCTGCAGTGTTGGAGGGCACGAGAAACAGCAGATGCCAAAAGTAGGCCTGGGAGAGAGACAAAAGTCACTAGTTGGAAGGGAAAGAGGTAGACAGAGAAGGGAAAAGCTGGATGGAGGGGGGGGAGTTGCTTAATGGAAGTCATAAGAGAGAAAGAGGAGAGATACTGAATTGAAGGAGGGACAGAGGGGAGGAAAGATACTGAATGGAAGAAAGGACAGAGAGGAGATGCTGGATAGAAGAAGGGAGAGGATAAAGTTAGTGAAAAACTCAATATTTTTGTAAGGCATTTCAGCAGTCATGAGTTAGGCGACTGTGTGAACTGGGTTGAGCCTACTGTGGTTTGCGGTATCCAGCATCATCTCTTCCTATTGTGTCTCAGAATTTGAAGTCCCTAACTGTCTTGGTTCCAGTATATATATACAGTGGGGGAAATAAGTATTTGATCCCTTGCTGATTTTGTAAGTTTGCCCACTGACAAAGACATGAGCAGCCCATAATTGAAGGGTAGGTTATTGGTAACAGTGAGAGATAGCACATCACAAATTAAATCCGGAAAATCACATTGTGGAAAGTATATGAATTTATTTGCATTCTGCAGAGGGAAATAAGTATTTGATCCCCCACCAACCAGTAAGAGATCTGGCCCCTACAGACCAGGTAGATGCTCCAAATCAACTCGTTACCTGCATGACAGACAGCTGTCGGCAATGGTCACCTGTATGAAAGACACCTGTCCACAGACTCAGTGAATCAGTCAGACTCTAACCTCTACAAAATGGCCAAGAGCAAGGAGCTGTCTAAGGATGTCAGGGACAAGATCATACACCTGCACAAGGCTGGAATGGGCTACAAAACCATCAGTAAGACGCTGGGCGAGAAGGAGACAACTGTTGGTGCCATAGTAAGAAAATGGAAGAAGTACAAAATGACTGTCAATCGACAAAGATCTGGGGCTCCACGCAAAATCTCACCTCGTGGGGTATTCTTGATCATGAGGAAGGTTAGAAATCAGCCTACAACTACAAGGGGGGAACTTGTCAATGATCTCAAGGCAGCTGGGACCACTGTCACCACGAAAACCATTGGTAACACATTACGACATAACGGATTGCAATCCTGCAGTGCCCGCAAGGTCCCCCTGCTCCGGAAGGCACATGTGACGGCCCGTCTGAAGTTTGCCAGTGAACACCTGGATGATGCCGAGAGTGATTGGGAGAAGGTGCTGTGGTCAGATGAGACAAAAATTGAGCTCTTTGGCATGAACTCAACTCGCCGTGTTTGGAGGAAGAGAAATGCTGCCTATGACCCAAAGAACACCGTCCCCACTGTCAAGCATGGAGGTGGAAATGTTATGTTTTGGGGGTGTTTCTCTGCTAAGGGCACAGGACTACTTCACCGCATCAATGGGAGAATGGATGGGGCCATGTACCGTACAATTCTGAGTGACAACCTCCTTCCCTCCGCCAGGGCCTTAAAAATGGGTCGTGGCTGGGTCTTCCAGCACGACAATGACCCAAAACATACAGCCAAGGCAACAAAGGAGTGGCTCAGGAAGAAGCACATTAGGGTCATGGAGTGGCCTAGCCAGTCACCAGACCTTAATCCCATTGAAAACTTATGGAGGGAGCTGAAGCTGCGAGTTGCCAAGCGACAGCCCAGAACTCTTAATGATTTAGAGATGATCTGCAAAGAGGAGTGGACCAAAATTCCTCCTGACATGTGTGCAAACCTCATCATCAACTACAGAAGACGTCTGACCGCTGTGCTTGCCAACAAGGGTTTTGCCACCAAGTATTAGGTCTTGTTTGCCAGAGGGATCAAATACTTATTTCCCTCTGCAGAATGCAAATAAATTCATATACTTTCCACAATGTGATTTTCCGGATTTAATTTGTGATGTGCTATCTCTCACTGTTACCAATAACCTACCCTTCAATTATGGGTTGCTCATGTCTTTGTCAGTGGGCAAACTTACAAAATCAGCAAGGGATCAAATACTTATTTCCCCCACTGTATATATATATATATATATATATATATATATATATATATATATACTTTGTAACATAGGATCTCTGCTTATGCATCTGTCCCTTCTTTGTTTTCTTTTTTGCATTTTGTTATTGAATTTCTATTATAAGCTGCTTTTTCAAAAAAAAATTTTTTTTGAATTATGGTATATCAAAATCAACTTGGTACTTGATACTTGCAAAACAGAGCATCACCTTGGTGAAGCAGGAAGCAATCCTGTAGCTAGGACCTTCCTTACTGGGGGTGCAAAATCTCTCATCAAGGTTGTGTCTCCATGGACTTCTGCCCAGGAGGGAAAGATTTGGATGGCTACACAGATAAACATAGGTTAATGGGACAGTCAACATGAATTCAGCAAAATCTTGACTCACCAATTTGCTTCATTTCTTTGAAGGTGTGAATAAACATATAGATAAAGGTGAGCTGATTGATGTAGTGTATCTAGATTTTCAGAAAGGTTTTGAAAAGGTTCCTCATGAGAGACGCCTGAGAAAATTAAAAAGCCATGGGATAGGAGGCAATGTTCTGTGGTAGACTGGAAACTGGTTAAAAGATAGAAAACAGAACAGAATTAAATGGTCATTTCTCTCAGTGGAACAAAGTGAATAGTGGAATGCCCCAGTGAGACTGATGTTATTTAATGATCTACTCTAATTGTGAGTAGTGTTAGTGTGTGATAATGAACATTCCACCATGATAATTGCAGAAGACAGGCTGGGTACGCCCCTAACAATTAGTGTGCAGTGAATGTACTTAAGGCACATTAATGTTTCCTGATAAGTGCAAAAATTCACACTTTTTAGTAGAAGGACCCCTGTGTATATACTTGTGAACTCCATTCAAGCTCTGCCCAAACTCCATCCTTGTAAATATTTGATGGCAAAATACGCACCTTTATGTCATTCTGGGTTCTTCTACACTAGTCAGTATTTTAATAAGAGGCTATTTACATGTGTATGTGGCTATCAAGACTTTTGAGGCTTAAGGCCCCAATATCTTGGAGTATAACCTTGGCACACCAATCACTCGAAGTCTCTATTATTTTTATGAAGTCTCTTTTATTGAATAAATCACAGATAATTTACTCACAGATAGATGTTCTGAGGTGCTGCTCCAGGACACAGAGACTCCTTAATCTGAGAGCTGTTGGGGGTGAAGATCTGAAGAGAGGTAGATATATTGCAGGGGGGGAAGGATAGTTGAACAGGTAGAAATGGTTCAAAGCTGAGTGACTGGAATGTGTGATATCTCATTAGGGAGGAGATATCTTCAAGGTAAAAACCCAGGTTCATTACAGGGAGTTTCAGCAGGACAGAGCTGTCTGGAATGAGATGATCCGTGCTTCATGTCTCTGGCTACATGGTGTTGGAATGCCTCATGGCTGAAAGGACAAAGAGGTGTTGAGGCTTCACACAGGCTCGGGGAGGAGCAAATAGAGACCAATGGGGACAGAGCCTGCCATCAGGTAGCAAGGGGTGGCCCTAGAGGACGGCTCTCGATTGGGGGGAAAGGTCATACCTGGCTGACCTCCCAGGACAGAGATAGTGAGAATGACCAGGAAATGATAGCAGGAAGACAAAAGAGCCAAGCTTGGCAGAGAGAGGGAGGCGGTCTGGGCAGCCCTACAACCAGTGGAACAGTTCTTACACAGCCAAGAAAGTGCGGTTGCACTGCCTGTGAACTACATTACACACAGTGAATTGCTCATGTATCTTTACTGTGAGAAAGTGCAGCAATGATAGTCCTTAGAACTGAGAATAACAGTAAAAGCATTACACACATTTTAGGATCACGTTATAAACTAGTGCGAGGCTGTCGGAGGACAGAACATTGGCCATATACACTCGAAACTTAGTATAAATTACCTCTTCAAATATTGAGTTGCAGCACCAATTTCTGTAGAAAAAGAACAAAAATCGGAACTGAGGAACGTGGTTGACCAGGGTAAAGTGACAACCCAGCCTAGGTTACATTACTGCCAGTTTACCCAATTTCAGAAAGGACATTTTAGGCCAGTCCTGGTTTTAACTTAAATATTCCAAAGCAGCATGCTATGTGTAGTCCCTGATTCCACCTCTGTAAATGACTGCTGTGCATTCCGGAATGCATCAGAATTTTTTTGTCAGAAATCCAAGACTGGTGTATGTCTTTTCCATACTCGAAGCATGTTTTTTCATTCTTTAGAAGCTTTTTTTTTCTTTAGAGCTTTGAATCTTGAGCTGTTAATGCCTCTACATCCCTTGGCTGCTATTGACGCCAGATGGTAAGGTGACAAATTCTATTTAGGATGTGACTGCTTCAAAGAAGGTGAAGAAAAATAAAGGCAAGCAATTTAAAACACATGACAAGTGTAAATCATTCTTTCATTAGCATAAGTGTAAACTTTATTATTTTTCATCTTGAGGAGGTCATTTTAATTTTTCAGTTTAGAAATGTTTGTCTTCATATACTCTTCTTATATCCACTGTGCAATAAAAGAGTTGGACATTGTAGACTCAGAAATCTTTGAACTACAAATCACATTATACTAATTGATACTTATTTAAGAGACTTTCCTATGGCTGCAGTAAGGCAAACATCCATGCTGTCTATTATGGTATTATCTGTATTCTACTGACATCATATTTCTATTATATGATTGTTCTACAGGGCTGTAAAATGTTTATATTTCTGATAAATCATTAGTCCTATTACTAGGGGCCATGTTTACTAAGGTACGCTAGTGTTTTTAACACATGCTAAAAATTAGTGCATGCTAACTCTAGAGACACCCATTGAGGTGGTGATAAGGGCTCCCATGCTAACCCAGCGATAACTGGGCAGCACGTGGCGATGCCCAATTACCGCTGGGTTATTGCCGCACAAGCCATTTCTGGGGGGGGTTTCTTTTTCCCCGAGAAATGGTGTGCGCTTGAGGCAGAACTGCAGCTGAAGGCCACATTGGGCTGGCGGTAGTCCTGGAAGAGCGAGCGCTAAGCCCATGTTGGGTTTACCACCATTCTATAAAAGGGCCCCATAATGTAGACACAATAAGAAGGAAAAAGCCTTCCGCAACCGAACCTCAGGCAAGCAGGGAGAGTGGAAGACACCAAGACAATTTATCAGGATGGCCAAGGACACACAAAAAATGGAAAAAGCCTTCCATAATATAATATAGCAAATATATAATGTAGCAAATGCATGCAGAATATGATATACAGAATATGATATACAGCATATGAAGTTTTTCCACTGGCTCTAATATCATTCTACAGTATCTTATTAATCACATTTAGAATCAAATATCTTTATTGTTATTCAGTGTTGCATCCATTTTCATTGGGAGCATTACTTAAAACATACCCATTATTCTGCTTTTAAGCTGTTAATGTAACTTGCAGTAAAAAGTAGCAGCATCCCTATTTTTGGTACCATTAACAACCAGGATGTTACTCTGAATTTCACAAATTGTCTTTTCATTTTAGTTCACTTTCTAAGGCTCTGGAGGTTAAATTACCATTATTAAAATATTTTACAACATCATTTGTTATGTCTGCTTATGAGATGTTATAGGAGAATGAACAGTTAATTAGCTTAGCAGCTCTAAATATAACTTTATAAATGTGAATTTAATAGATCTGTTGTGTTTTGATGCAAGCAGAGGAAATGTGGTCATTCTTCTGTAATAACCAATGATCCTATGCAGCTCTTTTGATTCCAGAAATGATTTTGGTTTGTTTCTAAGACAGATATGTACTTTTATACAATCAAGGACCTGGTTTGAATCAAAGAACCTGCATAGGCATATTGAGCATTCATGTAAAAACACTCATTGATTCTTGTGTCTTGTTAATAAAAGAAAATAATGGTGGTCCTGTAACATTTTTAAGGGTGACAAATAAAGAGATTTGTGAAAATTCACAAGCTGGAGGTTGCTCCAAGAGTGATTCTTCAATAATTCCAGTCAGCATTGTCAAGATTCTTGAGGTGTGATAACTTGGGACCTCAATATCTTGGAGTATAACCTTGGCACACCAATCACCCAAAGTCTCTATTATTTTATGAAGTCTCTTTTATTGAATAAATCACAGATAATTCACTCACAGACAGATGTTCAGAGGTGCTGCTCCAGGACACAGAGACTCCTGCAGGGGGGGAAGGATAGTTGAACAGGTAGAAATGGTTCAAAGCTGGGTGACTGGAATGTGCAATATCTCATTAGGGAGGAGATATTTCCAAGCTAAAAAGCCAGGTTCATTACAGGGAGTTTCAGCAGGACGGAGCTGTCTGGAATAAGATGATGCGTGCTCCATGTCTCTGGCTAGATGGTGGTGGAATGCCTCCTGGTTGAAGGGACAAAGAGGTGTTGAGGCTTCACATAGGCTCGGGGAGGAGCAGATAGAGACCAATGGGGACAGAGCCTGCCATCGGGAGCAAGGGGTGGTCCTAGAGGGCGGCTCTTGATTGGAGGGAAAGGTCATACCTGGCTGACCTCCCGGGACAGAGATAGTGAGAATGACCAGGAAATGATAGCAGGAAGACAAAAGAGCCAAGCTTGGCAGAGAGAGAGAGGAGGAGGTCTGGGCAGCCTCACAACCAGTGGAACAGTTCTTACACAGCCAAGCAAGTGTGGTTGCACTGCCTGTGAACTACATTACCCACAGTGCATTGCTCATGTATCTTTGCAGTGAGAAACTGCAGCAATGATAGTCCTTAGAACTGAGAATAACAGTAAAGGCATTACACACATTTTAGGATCACGTTATAAACTAGTGCGAGGCTGTCGGAGGACAGAACAAGCATTGCATTCACATCTTATCTTTGACTAAAACACAATTCTGATACTTTAATTCCTTTATTTTCATAGTCAGCTCATCAGTTTTAATGGTATTAACAGATATCTGAGCATCTATCTGGTTCTGCAAAGTGGTAAGTGATGTAACAGTAGAGCCTAGCTTTGAGCAAACAGCCCTTGCCATACTGACATTTGTTAACAATGAACCCAAAGTCAGTCAAGACAGCGTCATGGGTAATGCTCCAGTAGAGCTGCTCCAATTCTAAGGGAAGCTTAAATGATGGCTATGGTCTCGCCCATCAGGGACATGAATAGTTACATGTTGTTACCAGTACAGAGTGTTTCAGGTCATAGAACTGAGGTTGGCCTTTGGAACAGCTGTTCACAGTGAATCAACTATTTAAACCTGGATGTTTGGCTACCACCAGCCTTATTAGAGGCTGCATAGATCTGTGGCATGATTGCAGTATTGTGTCCTGCCTGGATTCTATTGATGGGATGGGTCTCCTTGCCCCTACTGTTCTTGAAATGGGACTTTAAACACGAATGAGCCTGTGGAGTGGAACGCGTAGACGTGGATCACTTGTTTACTCTTTCCAAAATACTAGGACTAGGAGGCACACAAAGAAGCTACAAAGTAGTAAATTTAAAATGAATTGGAGAACATATTTCTTCACTCAATGTATAATTATACTCTGAAATTCGTTGCCAGAGAATGTAGTAAAAGCGGTTAGCTTAGTGGGGTTTAAAAAAGGTTTGGATGACTTCCTAAAAGAAAAGTCCATAGACCATTATTAAAATGGACTTGGGGAAAATCCACTTCTTATTTATAGAAAAAGCAGCATAAAATATAGTGTACTATTTTGGGATATTGCCAGGTACTTGTGACCTGGATTGGCTACTGTTGGAAAGGATGCTGAGCTTGATTGACCTTCGGTCTGTCCCAGTATGGCAATACTTATGTATTTATGGTTCCTGCAGTAGTACTGTGTTTCCCACTGTATTTGTGCATTTTCAACTTAATTTTCCTTGTTTGCAGGCTTTGCATATTCTGTTGTTCAATTCTTGTACATACAGGTAGATTCTCACTCATTCCTTCTGTTCATCAGAATGTCTGTCCCAGCTTAAAAATGGAACTAACTTCTGGACACTTGTCGCCCGATATCCGGAAATATCCAGATGTGATAGCTGGTTGTCTCCCGGTGAATTTTGCAGTTAGTGCTTAGCAGATAGCTGGTTATATCACGTGATATAACCGGCTATCTGCCAATATTCAGCGCATAGCCAGCTAAGGGCTCTTTTTACTAAGCGGTGGTAAGCCCAACACGGGCTTACTGCTCGCTATACAGGAAGTACCGCACTACTGCAGTAGCTTGGCAGTACTTCCAACCCCTAGCACACCGTCATTTCTGGCGCTACAAAAATTTATATATTTTTGTAGTGCCGGACTGTACCCAGCGGTAATCGGGCAGTGCCGAGTGCTGCCTGGTTACCGCTGGGTTAACACGGGAGCCCTTACTGCCAGCGGAATGGGTGGCAGTAAGGGCTCCCCCCACCCCCGAAATGGCTTGTGAGATTTTTTTCCCCCATAGTAGTAGCTTTATTATTCTTATTTTTTTTTAATGAAAATGAATTTTAATCTGCTTTTGTTTTAGAAATGGGGCATTTTGAAAAAGTTTCACTTCAAATGAGTACACATCCCTAGTGAAATCTGTTTTAGTATTAGTTCTTTAATGCTCATTCACAATGTCATTATATTAAATCTCTGAAAGGTCTCTCATATCAGCCCTGTGTTAATGTGTGTCTCCATGCTTCTGTTTTGTGCAGGTTTAGTCACTGCTCTTCTCTTGTCTCAACCCATTTCCTTCTATGAGTGGAAGAACCAGCTACTTTTTTTTTTACCTGCAGCTGTTGAAATACACAGCAGCAAGCTTTTTAGATTTATACCATGCCATTACAATGAAAGCGCAATACTGTGCAAACTAGAGGATCAAGTCTGTCTGAGAGTTGTTGTTATCATTTAGCATCTGTGTAACCTTAAATGCCTGACTCCATCCCTTTTCTCTCATTTTCTCAAAGTCCTTCAGCAGCTTTAAAAACATTTTTCTGTCCTTTTATCTTTTTTTTTTTTTTTACCTTCCCTTGTCTTTGTGCCATGCACCTAATGTCCCCTGTGACTGATCCTGGCTCAGAAACAACTTCAGGATTCATTTTATATGACAGGATATCAAGCCAGATGCCTTTTCTGACATGCACAAGCTAGAGGCAGCCAGCATACAGTGCTTCATTTCCAGTGTCTGTAGGGACTTTTGAAGGCTAAGTTCTTATGAGAAAACTGCAATAGAGAAGAATAAACAGTACCTACAACCAAACATTTGATCGCATCATCATTCAGAAAGTTGTGTTGTCCTTTAAGTAAATGACCCTTTCTATCTGCCTTTCCTATTCCCACTACTGGTGGAAGGCTTGTTTTATTGTTGTTAATATGAAAGTTGTAGTGCCTTGCTGCACTTGCCGTGTGCTCCTATAATGCATATCTATGGCAGTGGCGTAGCTTTGTGGGGCCATGGGGGTCTAGGCCCCCCAAATTTGCTCTAGGCCCCTGGTTTGGCTGGCAGGGGGGGGTCCCCTACTCCCACCAGCTGAAGTCTTCATGCGTGCCGGATGCGAGGGAAAGAGAGAGCAGGACAGGCAATGCAGTGGCACTGGAGACTAGTGCTGGATGAAGGGTTCAGCTGGCAGGGGTTGGGGATACTCTCCAGCCAAGATGCTTACAGTGGCAGGGCGGCGGAGGGGGCAGGGACAGCGGCAGGGTGGCAGACCAAAATGTGCCCCCCCCTCCCCACTTTGTACTCTGTCCCCCTCCCACCTTGAGGTCTGGCTACACCCCTATGGTGCTCCTGTTGGAAGAATTAATTTTCCATTCTGTATTGATCTGACTGTAAACCAACAGACTACTCAGAATGACTGCTTTTCAGACAGCATCCATTTCTACTTCTGGACAAGTCTTTCAGAAATAATTTTCACAAATTACGCACCCTCTGCTTCTCCAGCAAACCAATTTTCTACTTACAAACTCCAGACTAAAACTGTTATTTTGTTGATACAATCTATTTCCTCAACTCCAATTATTCATGGTGGTTCTACACAAGACTGATAATCTTGGGGAATATGTCAATAGTCTTGTTTTTTGGTGTTCTTCTTTTCTTTTTCTTTTTTTTAGCAGTATTGTGTGTTTGCGTATTACATGTACTACTGTGATTTTAAATGTGTCTTTTTAAATATTCTTTAGTGAGTCGGCTCAGAAACATTCAAGATTAATGCAATGGCCATGTAGTGCAGGCCGCTTTAAAACCAAAGTATATTTCATATACCATATCTTAACAGAAACATATTTAAAGCAGGGATTCTCAAGCCAGTCCTCGGGACACACCCAGCCTTTCAGGTTTTCAGGATACCCATAATAAATATGCATGAGATAAATTTGCATGCACTGTCTCCATTGTATGCAAATCTATCTCATGCATATTCATTGTAAGCTAGCTGGCTAGTGCTTCCATGCTCCCTCTCCACCCATGCCTTGCTCTCTGAACGAAAAAAAAAAAAAAAATCAGCAACGTGCGGTTTAACATGCAGAAATCGGAAAACTACAGCAAAATGCCTTGACACATTTGAGCAGTAGTTGCTACAGCATGCTAATCATAAGTACATAAGTAATGCCATAATGGGAAAAGACCAAGGGTCCATCGAGCCCAGCATCCTGTCCACGACAGCGGCCAATCCAGGCCAAGGGCACCTGGCAAGCTTCCCAAACGTACAAACATTCTATACATGTTATTCCTGGAATTTTGGATTTTTCCAAGTCCGTTTAGTAGCGGTTTATGGACTTGTCCTTTAGGAAACCGTCCAACCCCTTTTTAAACTCTGCTAAGCTAACCGCCTTCACCACTTTCTCCGGCAACGAATTCCAGAGTTTAATTACACGTTGGG
Organism: Microcaecilia unicolor; assembly: GCF_901765095.1. Classification (NCBI taxonomy): domain Eukaryota; kingdom Metazoa; phylum Chordata; class Amphibia; order Gymnophiona; family Siphonopidae; genus Microcaecilia; species Microcaecilia unicolor. The sequence continues at coordinate 89,613 of NW_021963425.1, forward strand.
TGAAGAAAAATTTTCTCCGATTTGTTTTAAATTTACTACACTGTAGTTTCATCGCATGCCCCCTAGTCCTAGTATTTTTGGAAAGCGTGAACAGAAGCTTCACATCCACCTGTTCCACTCCACTCATTATTTTATATACCTCTATCATGTCTCCCCTCAGCCGTCTCTTCTCCAAGCTGTATAGCCCTAGCCTCCTTAGTCTTTCTTCATAGGGAAGTCGTCCCATCCCCGCTATCATTTTAGTCGCCCTTCGCTGCACCTTTTCCAATTCTACTATATCTTTCTTGAGATGCGGCGACCAGAATTGAACACAATACTCAAGGTGCGGTCGCACCATGGAGTGATACAACGGCATTATAACATCCTCACACCTGTTTCCATACCTTTCCTAATAATACCCAGCATTCTATTCGCTTTCTTAGCCGCAGCAGCACACTGAGCAGAAGGTTTCAGTGTGTTATCGACGACGACACCCAGATCCCTTTCTTGGTCCGTAACTCCTAACGTGGAACCTTGCATGACGTAGCTATAATTCAGGTTCTTTTTTCCCACATGCATCACCTTGCACTTGCTCACATTAAACATCATCTGCCATTTAGCCGCCCAGTCTCCCAGTCTCGTAAGGTCCTCTTGTAATTTTTCACAATCCTGTCGTGATTTAACGACTTTGAATAACTTTGTGTCATCAGCAAATTTAATTACCTCGCTAGTTACTCCCATCTCTAAATCATTTATAAATATATTAAAAAGCAGCGGTCCTAGCACGAACCCCTGAGGAACCCCACTAACTACCCTTCTCCATTGTGAATACTGCCCATTTAACCCCACTCTCTGTTTCCTATCCTTCAACCAGTTTTTAATCCACAATAGGACATTTCCTCCTATCCCATGACCCTCCAATTTCCTCTGTAGTCTTTCATGAGGTACCTTGTCAAACGCCTTTTGAAAATCCAGATACACAATATCAACCGACTCCCCTTTGTCCACATGTTTGTTCACTCCTTCAAAGAATTGAAGTAAATTGGTCAGACAAGATTTCCCCACACACCTAATCGCATATTAGGTGCTTAACACCCTTTAGTAAATGGGCCTCTATATCTGGTACTATTATCAGAAGCATGCAGACAATTACAGGTTTAATTAAAATCAGGCAAATTTTAGCCCATTTTGAGTTAAGCCGAAGTTTCAGATTTTGGATAAAGTAGAAGCAGGGTGATTAGAATCCGTATTGATTCCAAATGGCATGCATTTTGTGATGTCAATTTGTTAATCTGAGAAGTCCACATTTTAATTTTGGGAGGGAGGAAAGATGGGGAAATTTTTCCAAATTACTACGAGAACATGCTTTTTCATTTCAAGTTCAGAAAACTCATTAGGGAATGTTTTCATTAAAATATTTGGCTATCTCCAGCCATTACCAAGATGCATCATGGCATAGCCCCAACTCCCCCCTTCATCTCCAGCAGAGACCTAGCCCCCCCCCCCCCACTACAGTCCTTCTGAGAACAGACTTAGCTCCTCAAATCCAATTCCTTCGAGCACTTACTCTATCCTCCAACATAAACACCCCAAGTCCCCCAAGATGTACCATTGATCTTCCTGGTAGTCTAGTGACCCAGGCCATGAGTGGTCCCCCTCTGCTTCTGCCTCAGTGCTGTTCTGGGTTCAAAATGGCTTCTCTTATAAAACCTGACCCCTAGTGGTAGTACCATCAGACAACTGCTAAAGATCATTGGTACTGTTTTAAATATGGCACAGCCCCAGGGTGGGAGTAGAGAGGGATTGCTCCTGCCCTGGGTGAGTAGACTATCAGGGAGAGCCTTGGACAACTCTATGGAGACAGGAGGTAGGCAGAGTGTTGGGGTCTCTGCTGGGAGGTGTTCATGATGGGGACCCTGGAGGTTCAGGCAGGGGATTTGCATGGAGGGTGGAGATGCTCTGCTTAGTAGGCAGGGTCCTTACTCAGAGGGGATTGGATTTATACTGGGGGGATTGGAATGTGGACAGATCTGTCATGGGGGTACTGAATCAGAGGTTTGGTCTGAGCAGGGGGGGATCAGATTTGAATTAAGTCATAAATTAAACAAGATATCATTATTGCACTAATTAGGTAAAATGGAAAGACCAGATGTCCTGGTGTTCTTAATCTATACAGCAAAGAAAAGGGAGCCAAAGCACAGAAGATGATGCCAAACAAAAATAGCACAATGGGCTTCCAAGAGTAGGTTTGCAGCCAACCATTAATGAGGGACCTGACATAGGCTACCTTTCAGCAGAACGCCTTCATCAGAGGTTATCAGTATCAGTATCTGGGTGGCATCTTTTGTTCATTCTATGTAATGGACAATACTACAACACACATAAATAAGAGTGTAACCCCCCCCCCCCCCCCCCCCCCCCGTAATATGGGGATTATTGAGTGGTGACAGCTTTTTCCTACTGTCACTGGGAGGAGAGCGTGGTTTGTCCCTGGGTGGGAAGGAAGTCCAGCCCAAGGAGCGTGTTGTAAAAATAAGCTGCAGGAAGAAAGTGGATTTGTGATAAAGGGAAGTGGAGCTGGAAGTAATAAAAGCTCTGACTTGTGGGGGAAAGTGGTATTTGATGATATTTAACAAATTTATAGATAATCTGGAAAATGGAACAAGTTAGATGATTCAATTTGCAGATGACACAAAACTATTAAAAGTTGCCAAAACACATGTGGATTGTGAAAATTGCAGGAAGACCTTAGGAAACTGTAAGACTGGGCATCCAAAAGGCAGATGAAATTTAATGTGGACAAATGCAAGTGATGTACATTGGGAATCATGCTAGGGTCAACCTTAGGAGTCAACAACCAAGAAAACGATCTAGGTGTCATTGTAGACACGGGTCTGAAATCTTCTGCCCAGTGTGTGGCACTGGCCAAAACAGCAAACAGGATGCTAGGAATTATTAAGAAAAAGATGCAAAATAAGATAAAAAATATTATAATTCCGAAGAGGAAGTGACTTCACCGCAAGAAATGGCAGCCTAGCCTTGCTGCTTCTGCACTTAGCCCCTTGCAAAAGGTGATATCTCCGTACATCGGCGATACTAAGGCTTATATTTTCAAGAGGCAGGTCGGTGATTATTCTGCTGCAATGAGTGAATCCTCTGCTGGGGGGAAAAGAATGTGGACCGAGCACCAGGAAGATCAGCGAGTAAGGCCATGACGCGCCACGAGGTGCTGGCACATGGCTCCCCTTCAGACTCTGATTCGGCATTGTCACTGGCAGAAACGCGGCAGCCTCCTGCTAAGAAAGGTATTTCTGTTGAATTGAGATTTTGTCAAGCATCCAAGTGGACATTAAATCCTCCAAGGAGGAAATATTGGTTAAGATTGTCATGCTTAGCTCTGACTTGTGGGAGCTAGGGTGGAGGGTTGAAGACATTGAGATTAAAATGGACAAATACTTTGAATCCCTCTCGACACAGACAACACGCATTCAGGACCTAGAGTCTAAATATGAGGAGATGATTTATAAGATGGATGACCTGGAGAAGAGAGGGCGAAGGAAAAACCTCCGTTTTCGGGGAGTACTATAGGGGGGAACAACAGAAGATGTCGTGACTATTGTGCGATCCCTCTGTGTTTCTCTGCTGGATTCGGCACCAGGCGATGCGCCTATAGAACTGGTCAGAGCACATCGCTCACTGGCTCAGGGCGTGGATGGAGGACCGCGGGATATAATTGCCTGTTTCTTTAAATTTACCGACAAGGAACTAGCGCTCACTCGCGCTTGTCAGAAACAAGCTTTGGATTGCAATGGTTCTAGAGTTGCTGTCTATCAGGATATTTCTTAATTTACATTACAGCAGCGCAGACTGATGAAACCAGCCCTTGAAGTTTTAAATAAGGAACAGATCAAGTACAGATGGGTTTTCCATTTTCTTGACTTTTTGTTGCAAGGCAAATGGCAGAGGGTCCAGTCTTTGACTGGAGCATGGAAATGCCTGCAGGCTGCTGGTCTAGTTACTGTGTCAACACCCCAGACCATGATGGCCCCAGCAACGAAGACCAGGTTCCAGAGATGGCAGAGGGTTCCTAGGTCTTCTCAGAAGCAGCAGACCAGTGCTTCAGAGAATGGGCTGTGATCTGGACACTATGTTGGGGGGGTCTTTGAGACCCTATTGCTTTTTTCTATGATTATGGTCTGGATGATGGGGAGATGGTTCGGTGAAGGGTGGCTCATATGCTCTGTTTATGTATGCAAGATGAATGTATGTTGATAACGGGTTGGTTGAAATGGATTGATAATGGGTTGGTTGGAATGGATGTATAGGAGTTTGTATATGGAACGGGATGGGTGGCTGGTGGGGGAGGCAAGGTTGGGGTTGTCTGGTATATGGAGACTCACTTCCTTGAATTCTCATTCAGGAGAGTTTTGTCTTCTGTCTGGTAAAGTTAGAGTGGGGGGAATAGGAGGGAGGGGGGTTTGTTTGAGTTGGGAAAGGGGCAATATCTGTTTGTACTATGTATGTTTAGATTTAGGGGGTGCCTTTGCTTATTGAATCGCTGTTTCGCGATGTTTCCAAGTGGGAGTGTGATTATTTCCCAAATTCTTCTTGATGACTGCTGATCTAAAAGTTTTGCTTTATAATATTAAAGCCCTTAACATGCCTCAGAAACACCAAAGAATTTTTAAGGAATTGTCCCACAGAAACCACACTTTTTATCCCAAGCAAAGTCGGATTCAGTGTGGCTTACATTTGAAAATACAGTGAGACAGAATAATAGAATTTAGTTATATCATGGGAATTTATTTATTTATTTATTTATTTATTTATTATACATTTGTACCCCACGCTTTCCCACTCAAGAAGGTTCAATATGGCTTACATAGTAATAGGGATTACAGAGTATTGATAGAGAAGATATAAGTTAGGTATAGCAGAATAATAAAGGGTTAAGTAGGTATAGATGGGCAAGGGTGAATAGAAGAGATATGGACAAAGCCGTGGGGGACACCATAATTGAGGGGATAAGAAGAGGAAGTCCCAGAATAAATAGATGGATATGTCTGAAACATTTAACAAAGTTGAAATTAGCATATATACCCAAATGGCCATTTAAAAGTTTGTCCTTTATTGATACCACATGTTCAGAAATGATAGCCATAAGTATAGACAGTTATTCAAAGATTATCACATGGGAGGGGAAGGCTATAGGGACACAAAGAGGGCACTACTGAAAAGGGGAGGAGGAGATAGGGACACAGATGGGGCACCACTGGAAGGGGGAATGGGGATATGGGGACAATGTGGAAAAAGGGTGTGAAATGGGGACAAAGAGGTAATGCTGGTAACAGGGGTAATGCTGGAAAAGGGGGAAGATGGGGTCACAGGGCAATGTTAGAAAAAGGGAGAGGGAGATGAGGACACAGAAGGGCAGATGCTGAACTTGGGGGTAGAATAGGAACAAGGGACACAGAAGGGAGATGCTGTACAGGACAAAAAGTGGTGCAGAGGAAAAAAGGATGGTGCACTTGGAGACAGAAGAATGTCAGATAGGCAAGAGACCCTGTAAAGGCAGAAGAAACAGAGAAAATACAGAAAAGAGACAGTGGGACCAAAGCAAATGAGAAAATAAATTGTTCAAACAACAGTAGAGGAGTTTGAGTGCATTTTCTTAAGTCATTTGGATGTACTGCAGGACAGATTTGATGGGTAGAATCAGGGACTGCAAATCTCACATGAATTGAGATGTGAGTTCACACTAGGACTAGTTTAAAATCTCCCTTCTGGAACTGGACTCACTTGGCAGCTCTATACACAGCTATTTGATAGTGGGGACATAAAATGAAAGATGTAGAGAAGGAAAGGAAGAAGACAAGAGGTGATGTGAAAAAATGGAAAGGCCACCCAGGAAAAGAATTTGTAAGGCTGACTCATGGAACATGGAAAAAAAGACTGGGACCAGCCAAATTCCCAGACAACAAAGGTAGAATTTTTTTTTTTTTTTTAATACTTTGTAAGGACTGAGATGTACCTGCTTTGTAAAATGTAGATTTTTTTTCTATTTTATTTGCAAAGTTACAGGAGAAAATGCATTTTCTGTCTCATTTTTTTACCAGTATTGCACTGTTTAGAGTCTGGCTTCCTTGGGCGGGGGGGGGGGGGGGGGGGGGGGGGGGGGGTTCTCTATTTCAATTTTTGTTGTTTTGGGGTTTTTTTTTTGTGGCTTCCCTATTCTGCATTAGATTGGTAGCATGGAATGTTCTCACAATTTGGGTTTCTGCCAGGTGCTTGTGACCTGGGTGGCCACATGGAAACAGGATACGGGCTAGATGGACCATTGGACTGACCAGTATTGCTACTCTTATGTTATATATATATATATATATACATGTAGTATCTGTGTAGGAATGTGTAAGAGTGCAGCTTGTTCCAGTTTCCCAATAGTAGGTATATTGGTGCTCCAGAGCCCAGTGTAATATATAGGTGGCTTAGGGCTGTTATGGTGTGGTAAGTTTTGTGTTCTAGGGCAGTCCTGGAGTACTCCCTTGCCAGTCAGGTTTTCAGGATATCCACAATAAATATGCATGACATTGATTTGCATATACTGCCTTCATTACATGCAAATCATTTTCATGCAGATTCATTGTGGATAGCCTGAAAACCTGAATGGCAAGGGGGTATTCCAGGACCACCTAGGGAAACACTTCTGTAGGTCCTATTGTAATATTTATAGCATTGTCTTTTCATAGGTGGGTTAGGGCTGTTTTGGTGTGGTAAGTTTTCAGTATAGGTTTCGGGTGTCTTTTTGCAGGGTTTGTATTATTTCACAAAGTGTCTAGCCCTATTTGAAAGTAGGCTCTGGGCAAAGGCCACCTTTGGTGGCCCTTGTCACCAAAAATAAAAATGCTCAAGAATGTGTGCTCTTCACATCCTGTAGAGTCACCACACAAATAAAAGCCCATCTGATTAAAACAAGGTGTCTAGCAGTGGAAGGACTGGGTGTGCTATTCCTGAGGTGATGGTCATGATTTGAATATTTTTATTTTAAGTTAAGAAGACAGGTTGCCTGCTCTGGCCAGTCCAGGGACCTCTTCTGCGTCCTACCTCCTGATGTAACTTACTGTTTCTTTGTGGGCAGGACGCAACAGAGACAGCCTGTATTAAACACTGCCCGCCACAGCCCCTGAGCAACAACACAGACACTGCTGTCTAGCTGACACCAACTGGCACCTGTTTTATAAAAGTCTGCTCCCCCTGAGATCAAAACCTGGCTACGCCTTTGGTTGGAAAATCCTACTTTCAGAGAGCAAAATTGATTTCCTTATTGGTTTTAATGGGCCTTATGGACATCTCAGTGTTTAGCGACAGCCAATTTGTAGTGTAAACTAAAAACACTAGCACACCTTAGTAAAAGACTCCCTTAGTTAATAAAGCTGAGACCTATTTTATGCCACATGCCTCTGAATTATGATAATCACTTTTTAAAGATGGTGAGGAATGTGAATGGTGGCTTGCAAATGCCTATGTCAGGTGCTTAGGGGTCCTTTTTACTAAGGTGCATTGAAAAACGGCCTGGTATACCTTGGAGGAAAGGAGAAACAGGGGTGACATGATACAGACGTTCAAATATTTGAAAGGTATTAATCCGCAAATGAACCTTTTCCGGAGACAGGAAGATGGCAGAACTAGAGGATATGAATTGAGGTTGGAAGGGGGCAGACTCAGGAGTAATGTCAGGAAGTATTTTTTCACATAGAGGGTGATAGATACGTGGAATGCTCGCCCGTGGGAGGTGGTGGAGATGAAACGGTAATGGAATTCAAACATGCATGGGATAAACACAAGGAATCCTGTTTAGAAGGATTGGATCTACGGAATCTTAGCAGAGATTGGGTGGTGCTGCCGGTATTTGGAAAGTAAAACTGGTGCAGGGCGGACTTCTACGGTCTGTGCCCTGATCGTGACTGAATAGATATGTAGGTGCTGGAGAGTAAATTTTAAGGGGCTTCGACGTTAGCTTCAGAACATTTAGCACAGGAACAGTGCTAGGCAGACTTTTATGGTCTATGCCCTGAGAAAGGCTGGGACAAATCAAACTTGGGTATACATATAAAGTATTACATACCATGTAAAATTAGTTTATCTTGTTGGGCAGACTGGATGAACCGTTTAGGTATTTATCTGCCGTAATTTACTATGTTACTATGTAGATGCATGTTTTGGGTGCACACAGAATCATTTTTGAGTGCACCTGCAAAAAATGCCTTTTCAGAATTTTTTGCCGAAAATGGGCATGCAGAAAATGAAAATTAAAGCACGTTCAATTTGGATCAGAGACCTTACTGCCAGCCATTGACCTAGCAGTAAAGTCTCAAGCAGTAACCGGGCGGGTAATGACCTACATACATCAAATGCCACGTGGCGCCCAATACGTGCGCCTGAAAATAAAAAGTATTTTTCAGACGCGCGTATTGGACGTGCGCCAAAAATGTAATTACTGCAAGAGCCATGATATAGTAGCCGTGCAGTAACTCCATTTTGGTGTGCGTTGGGCACGCTTAGATGCTTACGTGGCTTAGTAAAAGGGCCTGGAACACAGTTTCACCATTTCTTTTCAGACTCCAGGGAATCAGGGGTGTTTTTGCTCCATTCCTCCAGGGAATCAGGGGTGTTTTTGCTCCATTCCCAACCTTTCTCAGAGCCTGCAGGGAACAGGAGGAGGTGACTTCACCGCAAGAAATGGCAGCCTAGCCTTGCTGCTTCTGCACTTAGCCCCTTGCAAAAGGTGATATCTCCGTACATCGGCGATACTAAGGCTTATATTTTCAAGAGGCAGGTCGGTGATTATTCTGCTGCAATGAGTGAATCCTCTGCTGGGGGGAAAAGAATGTGGACCGAGCACCAGGAAGATCAGCGAGTAAGGCCATGACGCGCCACGAGGTGCTGGCACATGGCTCCCCTTCAGACTCTGATTCGGCATTGTCACTGGCAGAAACGCGGCAGCCTCCTGCTAAGAAAGGTATTTCTGTTGAATTGAGATTTTGTCAAGCATCCAAGTGGACATTAAATCCTCCAAGGAGGAAATATTGGTTAAGATTGTCATGCTTAGCTCTGACTTGTGGGAGCTAGGGTGGAGGGTTGAAGACATTGAGATTAAAATGGACAAATACTTTGAATCCCTCTCGACACAGACAACACGCATTCAGGACCTAGAGTCTAAATATGAGGAGATGATTTATAAGATGGATGACCTGGAGAAGAGAGGGCGAAGGAAAAACCTCCGTTTTCGGGGGAGTACTATAGGGGGGAACAACAGAAGATGTCGTGACTATTGTGCGATCCCTCTGTGTTTCTCTGCTGGATTCGGCACCAGGCGATGCGCCTATAGAACTGGTCAGAGCACATCGCTCACTGGCTCAGGGCGTGGATGGAGGACCGCGGGATATAATTGCCTGTTTCTTTAAATTTACCGACAAGGAACTAGCGCTCACTCGCGCTTGTCAGAAACAAGCTTTGGATTGCAATGGTTCTAGAGTTGCTGTCTATCAGGATATTTCTTAATTTACATTACAGCAGCGCAGACTGATGAAACCAGCCCTTGAAGTTTTAAATAAGGAACAGATCAAGTACAGATGGGTTTTCCATTTTCTTTGACTTTTTTGTTGCAAGGCAAATGGCAGAGGGTCCAGTCTTTGACTGGAGCATGGAAATGCCTGCAGGCTGCTGGTCTAGTTACTGTGTCAACACCCCAGACCATGATGGCCCCAGCAACGAAGACCAGGTTCCAGAGATGGCAGAGGGTTCCTAGGTCTTCTCAGAAGCAGCAGACCAGTGCTTCAGAGAATGGGCTGTGATCTGGACACTATGTTGGGGGGGTCTTTGAGACCCTTG